>NC_039263.1:22386751-22632570 GCF_003368295.1 Carassius auratus | reverse complement strand
GGATCTATAGTGCATTAGGAAGACTGAATGTCAGTATCCTACCGATGGAGTTTTATTGAAAAGAATACAAGACTCTGAGCCTCTTACGTAAGAGCCAATGAAACAGCGTGCTAGTGTGCAACGGTATAATCACCTAATCTCTGTCCAACCCCACCTTGGACACACTCACTCTTTCTTACATCATATAAACGTCCTGTATGCTGGCCAGGGGAATGAAATGTTTATTCCTTCATCCCCGGGCAGGAGTGTGTATGTGATGGATATATTAGTCCACCCCTTCTCTCTGTCACTCATTATTAGTGAAATGAAGTGCTGTAAGGTTAGATAGGTGATTATAGACGTGTGTGTGTGTGGTGTGTGTGTGCAAGCATATGTGTGTGTGTGTGTGTGTGTGCATGTATAGAATGTAGAGAGCCCTAAATCACATGGTTTAAAGGGAAATCTACTAATTTCCTGCTGCCACAAGACAGATGAGGAGAACTGGCAAAATGTTGTATGCACAGACACACACACACACACACACACACACTAATCGCCATAAACCCTCCAACTGTCACCAAGATCAGGAAATAACTGATAAACCACTCAGGAAATCAAATACCCATCATTAAGATGCTGTTTTAAGATGATAAAACAAATAATATACAATTAAAATCAATAAAATCAATTTGAATAAATAAATTAATCTCAAAAAAAACTAAAATACTATAAAAAATCATGCAAACTATTTTCTTTTAATTGCATTTACAATTTTTTATTAATTTCAAACATAAATCAAAATAATGCTCATCATACAAAAGGGTTATTTAGTCATTTTATGTATTAAAACCGATTTTGAGTCTTAACATCACGTCATTGACCCATATTTGCAGTTTTTGATTTATATCAAAACAAATCTGAATAGTACATCAAATGTATAATTCTCAGAATTATTAAATACAATAATAGCCTCCAGGCCGACCCTTTTCTTTACAATGTCCTCTTGTGCTGCACTGACTTTATAAAGTGTGTGTGTTGCAGAGAGACAGAGGCAAGATTATGGTGACTTATTGGGGTCATAATGACGAAGGCAAATATTTGTTCGGTCTGTAAGAGCTGAATGAAGTCTTACACTACCGGCATCACAGGAATCTAGGAAGAGAGAGAACGAGGGAAGAAACCATCAGAAAGAGGGAAATAAAGAGAGCAGAGAAAGGAGAGATATTGGGTAAGACAGAAAGAGGGATAACAAGTGTTTTATTATGAATTAATATGGGATGCATCCCCCTAGTGGCCTGTCATGTAATTGCATTTGCCAAGCATTCAGCTTTACACTGGATCACTGCTAGATATTTTCCTGTTTGCAGAGAAAATGTTTGCTATGTGTTCATGAATATTCAAAAATGCCTCTTGAATACTTCCATGCATAACAGGAAAGAAACCAGCTGTAGAAATTAGTAAAACAGCGTTACTTTCATAAGGGTATGTTTAGCAGTATGGTTGGTGTAGGGTGAGACAGTATAAAACCCATTACTACTATGAAATGTCACCATAATGATAGGAAAACCTGTCTGTGTGTGTGTGTGTGTACCTAATTACTGTAACCATATATTGGGGACAAATTGGTACCCAGAAGTAAGCAAAACTTGTTTAAAAAAATCTCCTAAAACCTTCCTTTGAGAAATTCCTTAGAAAAATTAGAAAAATTGCTTTGACCTTGGCAACTAGCTGAAAAAAAATATTATTATTATATGAATGTTTATTTTATAAATAACATTTTTTGTGGTTTTAGTTTTAGTTATACTATAATTACTAGAATAACCCTCATTGCATGTACAAAACAGTAATGTAATAATTCAATTTAAAGCACTATTTGCAGTTGTGTGTATGTTATGTTGTTTCTTTATAGTGTTTGTGTTGAGAGTTTAGCGTGACTGGATTTCACGAAGCTCCGCCTCTTTCGCGTCACACTTCCCAGCATGCCTTACTGTGGCTGTTTTTACAGGATCTAGTAAATGAACATATAGAGACGTTTAAAGCATGTGAAGATCTCTAAATGAGAGACTACGCTCATGCCGGTCTGACCGTTCTCTCATCTTTCCTGCGTACAGTGTTAGACGTTTTATTATCTGGTGCCTGAGCACTTAAAAAGCTGTTGTGTGTGAGTTTATAGTGGAGAACGTCTATCTGATCTGACCCTTAAGCTAGGCTTTAAAACTTCCAGTTTAGACCAAACATGAGCTCTGTAATACAGCAACAATAAAATGGAGAATTTCCAATGAGGTCCAGGGTTTGGATGGATGTTGGTCTGTATATGTGATCGATGTATTCTCAGTCTGAGAGTATTTAGATTAAACTTCAGCACATACACACAAAAGCTTGGGGTTGGTAAGGTTTCTTTCTTTTAGGAAGAAGTCTCTTATATTCACCAAAGCTGCAAATACAGTAAAAACACTAATATTGTGAAATAGCATTATAGTTTCACATAACTGTTTTCTGTTGTAAAGTGTCATTTATTCAAGCTGTATTTTCAGCATCATTCCTCCAGTCTTCAGTGTCACATGATCCTTCAGAAATCATTCTGATATGCTGGTTTTCAGCTCAAAAACATTTCTAATTATTATCAATGTTGAAAACAGTTCTGCTGCTTAATATTTTTGTGCAAACAGTTCAGGATTAGAAAGTTTAAAAGAACGGAATTTATTTGCAATATATATCTTTCATAACATTCTAAAAGTTTTTACCATCACTTTTGATCAATTCAGTGCATACTTACTGATAAATGTATTAATTTCCTTCAAAAGAAAAATAACATTTTGAAAACTTTTGCCCCAAAACTCCTCATAGGACTTTGATTGCGCTTGCAAACAGCCCTTTATTCTTTCTTTTTTTTTTTCCAGAAATGTATACTGTGTGTGTTTAACAGATGGAATTTCACAGCATACAAATTATCCTATGATCTCTCTCACGCTTAAGTGAAAGCAAATTTGAGCTTGTTAAATACACACACACACACAGGCCTACGTGCAAAGACACACGTATCTGTGCACAGGTGAACTTTAAATTCATATGCACATCATAATCCGTGTTTCTTTGATCCAAAATGTTTTATTCCTAATTATGTCTCTGTTTCTCTCAGACAAGCTTATTTGTGTCCATACTGGAACTCGTACTGTTAAATGCTAGTTTGTGTTTCTTTGTCTACTACGAAAAACATTAAATTGCTATATGACAGACACACTCACACACACACCATAGACCCAAGAAAAATCTTAACATCTTAAAACATTACAAAAATATTTAAGTTAATATGTGTCACCTAAAGCATCAGCTGAAGGTGTACATTTCTACAATTATACTAAAAGGCCTTTTACTTGGTAAAAAAAGTGTCAACTATCAATCAGATGACAGAATGTCGAAGATTTTCAGCAAAAGCCTTGGATATTTGTGTAGCAAGGTAGGATTTAAAGGGTTAAACGAGACATAACCGAGAACAACAATGGTTTGCAATGCTTCTATTTTTATTCCTCCTCAGGAATTTTGGGAGAAACAAAGTTGGTTTGCAACTGAGAAACAATGGAAGAGCAACACGCTCCATCTGAAATCTGACGAGTCTTCTCTGAAATGAAGCAAAAAGAAACATGAATCTGCGAACAGCCATCTGGGTCGCGTTCAGACGCTGCGCTCGCTTTGTTTACCACAGAAACGTATGATTACAATAATCATAAGTCTCATTATGCTGTGATATCGCATTACTGTGAGGTTTGCATTTCCTCCTTCAGCTCAAAATATAGGACGGTGTTTATACTTGCGTGTTCGCGCTGACTTTATTCATAGACCTCTGATTGAGTACAACATTACATGTCTGCAGAGCATGTGTGTGTGTGTGTGTGTGTGTGTCTTGGTTATTCTAGTGCTGTTAAGACCGAGTAAATCATGTGTGTAGGTTATTCTGGTGGTGTTTATGAGAGAGCAGGTTGGTGATTATTGCTGTGCACGCAACCGCACTTTGGTTTCGAGCACCACACTTGGAAATGCCTGTGAGTGTGTGTGTGATTGTGTGTGATCTATATGTGTGTGTTTGTCAGGGTGGGGTATAGCATGTATGTTTTTGGAGTGAAAGTGTGTTCTTATGTGGATATTTATGTTTCTGTACATGCTTATATGTATGTGTGTGTGTGTGTGTGTGTGTTTCTCTTAAACACTAGAAACCAATGTTAAAGGGTGGAGGCCTTGCTCTCTAATCTAGTGCTTTACTTTCTTTTGCTTTCACTTTTTGTTCCTTTTTAAAGCCTTTTTATATTCCACTTTTATTAGATGTGAATTTTGCTAAGATTTACATTTGTCTTAGGGTTTATGCTGTGGGTGACATCTCAAATATTTTTGGTCAGATAAATAATGACTATAGCCACTTGTCATCTTTTGGTGAAAAACACAGTTTGACTCAGAAAAGTCATTTGTATGGTTTGTGTGTGTTTGTGTGTGTGTGTGTTTTAATAAATGTGCAAGTTTAAGGTCTCCCTGCAGTTTTCGGGTCAGAATAAGAGCTCTGTGGTTAACAGTTTAAAAGCAAAGGCATAAATATGAGTCATTTTATTGTTCTGTAAAACAAAATAGTTAAACTTACTAAATTCTTCATTTTATTTTGTTTTACAGTTTAATAGTAGTATTACTTACAAATTTAGGTATTTATTATTGTTAATTTTAATGTATTAATTTATCATTTATTATTATTGAATGATATATACAAATGTATTACAATATGTAACATTTAATACAATATTTAAATAATACAAAATTATTAATTGTTATGATTTAGAATACTTTAGTATTGTACAATAGGGTACAATTGTATTATACTTTACTGTATTATTATTATTCATTTATTAATAATTTATTATTATTATTATTATTATATAATTTATTGATTTGTTATTATTTATAATTTAATTAAATATTAAGATAATTAATTATTATTATTATTAGTAATACTTTATTGTATTATTTATATTATTATCATTATTATTAATAAAAAAATCATAAAATGTGTTATTCCCCATATATCCTGCATGATAAAATCAACTGTAAACCTTTTTTATTTTTTATAAACACTGAAAATAAATACAATATTGATGTTGATAGCAGCTCAGATCATTTGAGATGAACTTATGATGAAATATCTGAGAAGCAAGAGTATTCAGCATGAATCTTTCTTGAAGAAACAATTGATTTGATGATTTTTCTGTCCTGTTAAGAGACTTTCTCTGTACCAATATGAAGAACACTGTGAATTAATGATCTTGACGTTCATATCTCCTACACTGATATCTATGAGGCTTTTCATAGTCTTTAGATTAATGAGATCATTCCAGCTCCATGTTTATTTTGGCACCCATAGACTCTGCAGTGTGTTTTAATCAAGTCATTTACCTGCTGCTCCCGAAACCACTGAATGATCGATTTGTGTTCAGTGCAATAAGAATAGTAGGAAAGCATCTGCCAGACCAATTCATGTAATTTCTACAGCTATTATCCTGATGATCTGTGGTCGGCACTGAAACACAGAACAGCTGATAAAACACCACATGCACACAAATCCAACAGATAACTGACCAAAGCTGTGGTCAACAAGCTACTTCTCATTTATTAACTTTCTCATTAGTGGAGTTTACTAAAGTAAGCTATTACTATTTTGCATGGGCAAACACCACTTACAATTCATTCTCTCTCTCTTGCTATATTTAATCTTTGTTGTTATTGCACATATAGATTTTTTGCACTATGTTTTGCACATATTAAAGATTTAAAAACTCTTGAAATGGGCAAATTTATCATTGGTTGATTGAGTTTAGATGATAAAGAAGCTTAGAGTCATTTGAGGTTGCCTTTTGCTGAGCATGGATCATTATTTGGTCATTTGTGGAAAAGACTTTCCATCGTTTGTTAGTTTATGAGTATTATGAGTTATTTCATGTTTTCTTTTCCTTGGATGCCACTCTGTGATTGGCTCAGGGCGTGGCTGGCAGACTTAGGGGCGTGTCCTGCTTAATGATGGTGTGTGAGCTCGTCGAGCGTTTGATCTGGTCTGGCCCGGGTTATTTGTGGAGTATTGGGATCATTTGGTTTGGACTGTAATTAAAGCTTTGGGCAAGCATGAGCATAATCAAAGCAGTCTGGGTGGTACACTAAAGCACACACACACACACACACACACACATACAATGATGCACACAAGCTAGGCTGTAATTTTAGCGCAACACTGAATAAAACCCTGACTGAAACACAGTAGGAGGAACTAAGTGTAAAGCACATAATTAAGAGACTCCAAGTAAGTGTCCTGGACAACAGCGTGTGTGTGTCTGCTTTCGAAGTGTGTGTGTAGCCTGAGGCAGAAGGAGATGAGCTACAGGTGGATCTTATGCTCAGAATAAGACAGTAGTTACTAGTCTACACCACTTTGCGAAACATTTTCCAGGATACAAAACACTGCATAAAAAATATTTAAAAAGTAGAATTTTATCTCACTATTTTTCCTTGCATTTCTGAAGAAAAAAAAAAATAGGATTGCAAGATACTGTATAAACTTACAATTCTGAGAAAAATGTCATAATAGTGATATATACACTCTTTACAGTTTACAATTCTGTTTTATATCTCACAATTATGACTTTATCATTATGACTTTGTCATGTTATATATATATAAATATGTAATTAAAATACTTCACTTTTTTATTCTTTGATAAGTAGAAAGAACAGAATTTTTAGGTAATTGCAACCTTTTTATGTCACAATTCTTACTTTTGCATGTTAAATTATTAGGTTATAATTCTGAAAGTCAGAATTGTGAAAAATAAACTAATAAAAAGTTTTAATTATTATTTTAATTAATTAATTCCATGGCAGAAACAATCTTCTATATCAGTATTATGTTAATACTTGAACTAGTGTGCACATTATGTGAATTTTCGCTCCGTTTGTGATGACTACATAACACAACATTTCCCAAATTATGTAGTAGGCAATTAAGCCAAACTAAGTATGTGGCATTGAATGCACGATGCATGCGTACATGTGTTCGACTTGACTTTCCGTTTCCACTGTAATGCAATAACTCTGTATTCAAAAATATATTTTAAATATTTATTAGATAATAACTGGATGGACCTATATGCAAATAATATTTATTGCATTAGTATTTACATTATTATATTTTAAATTGACCCAAAATAGTACACTTCACGGTATGCTGTAAGCAGTAATGTAGTATTCCAGCCATATTTGAGCGTGAAGCCATCCAGTGACCTTTGAACTGTGGTGCTACAGTTTCTGAGCTCTGGGAAACTCTTGTGAGATGATGGATTAGTTCATAAAGAGGATTAGCAGGAAATATTAGCCTCATTTGTAGACATGGTCTTAACATTCTCCGATACATGAATAACAGTGTAACAGAGAAAGATACACAGATGTTTGAATGCACTCGTGCCACAGTAATGACAGATTGGACAAAAACACAGAAAAGAAGCCAAAACAGTTCATTCACGCTTCATTTCAGGAAAGTAATCGGTTTCTTTGTTTCACACACATGCACAGTCTCTTGCTGATGATAAAACAAAGCTTGAGGTTTGAAAGGAATTAGTGTGGTTTAAGAATTTATTTAATAAAAAAAATTAAAAATAAACAGTTGTGCTTTTTAATGTTTTTGGGAACCTGTGAGAATTTTTTTTCAGGATTCTTTGATCAATAAAAAGTTGAAAAGAACCGCATTTATTTGAAATAGAAATCTTTTCTAACAATATAAGTCTTCACAATCATTTTTTTTTTCATTTAAAACATCTTTGCTGAGCCAAAGTATTAATTTCTGCATATTATTACAAAAGATTAAATAAACGATGTTCTTTTTAACTTTTTATTCATCAAAGAATCCTGAAAAATATTACTAAATAAATAAATTATACAGCACAGCTGTTTGATTGATAATAAATCAGTTAGATAATAAATTAGAATGATTTCTGAAGGATCATGTGACACTGAAAACTTGATGAAATCAGCTTTTCAAAATAGGAATATTTTTATATTTTAAAGTATACAAAAAAGAAAACCATTATTTTAAATTGCAATAATATTTCACAATATTACTGTTTTTATCTGTATTTTTTTATATAAATGCAGCCTTGATGAGCATCCGAAACGTCTTTAAAAACATTACAAATCTTACTGATCCCAAATGTTTGAACATCTCTCTCTCTCTGTGTGTGTGTGTGTGTGTATATAATATATATATTATATATAAATCAGGTTCAATTTGATTTCATGTTGACTTAACCGAGTTCTGCTTAGCTGTTTTATGTTGCAATATTTTATATGCTCTGTTAAACACTGATTTCATGTGTTAAGATTCATGTGACCCGCATAGAGCTTCTATCTTACTGTAAATTAACATTAAACCCTCTTTTAAAGCCGGGTGTATGCAGGTGTGTGGCCTCATCGCAGCCTGCTTGGTGTGTTTGTATGATCTATCAGTGACTTATAACACTAAACTGATGCTAACATCATGCATGAAGATGAAAGAATAAGTCAAGTGTCTGATGGAGGGAAAAACCCACTCTTGCTGATGGCCAGCGGTACGGGAGAAATGTGTACTTAAATACTCTCGCGTTTACAGGGTGGGACGGTCCTGGTCTGGATGTGGGCATGTGTGGCCCATATTTAGATCAGAATCAAAATCTTTACAGCGAGGTAAATAAGCTCTAAATTCACGCTGCTAAATGTCCATGGCAAATTGTCAGGTTTAAATGGGGGGTACACATCCAAACTGCACATAATTATAGAGAAAATGCCTTGCGCAGTAAGTTTTCAGACTTGTTTCTGCTCTGAACAAGCATACAGAAACTACGAATGCTTAAAATGTTTGCTGTTATTCTTCATGCTTAAATGATTTAGCACAGAGCATGTTTGAGAGCTCTGCAGGGAGCAGCCAGGACTTCAGACTCTCTGGAGGTTTTCACAGGTTAAGAAAGTTAAACATTTCAGAACCTTTTTGATCCCTAGGTTATAAAGCCCTGCTCAAGAAGTTATAGCATCACTAGAATCTGAAACCGTGTAATCCTAGGATGTTAAGTTGTTTAGTAACAGACATCCAGTCATTAACTGCCTCAATGATTGCCTCATTAAATATTCATGAGACTTATAGTCGCATGCCATTTAGCTTCTGAGAAAACTAGTCTATATCTTAAAAGGATGCCTGCAACCTGTTTTACTTTAATAATATGATGTTTTTCAGAGTGAAACACAATATGTGATAGAAAAAGAAGGGACAGGACTTGATTTTATCTATCAACAATTGAGTGGATGGTGAAAAGTGTCTCTGATTCCGGTGTTTGGAGGGGAGGATTAAAAAGCTGTGTCAGTGACAAACAGTGTTTCTCTTTAGAATAATGATAAATCAGGAACTTGCATCAAAAAAGTAAATAGGTTCAGTTTTGATTTCCTGTTCATACAGATGTAGAAGTTGCGTCGTTCACATGGTGTATTTGTCCAGTTCTTGTTTTCTTTTTTATCTTGGATAAGAGATGGAGACGGAGACGGAGATGGAGACGGAGGCTAGTTGTCACATTTGTTTTAGTATATTTTCAAAGTCAATTCATAGATGCAAAAACTGAATATTTCCGCTGTGTCACAAAATTAATTGATTATGGAATGATTTTTCAAGTGTTTTTTTAATTGCAGCTCTACAGAAGAAAATATCATTATCCAGCTCAGTGTCAGTTTAGTGAAATAAATAATATGGATTTAAGGACACTATTAATCATCTTTAAGGCAATAGGGAATAAAAACATGACATCAACATCCTTCCAGTTGACTGATTACATTAGGAATATACTTTAGGCATTTGACTTTCTTTCACTGTATGTGTATAGAGTTTTTGTCAAATTAAGGCGGAAATCCAGAATAAGCACCTGAATTAAAAAAAATATGTATTGAAATTGATTGACAGATGCAAATTGATAAAGTGTAATACAACAATTTAAGGTGCATTTCAGACTTTCCATTAGTATGAGAGAAAAAAAACCTTCATGAAAAACCAGTGCATGAAAAAAAAAAGTTTGTGCTTGCTACTGCTTTGCCTGAACCAATAAAGCAATTCTGAAATACAGAACATGAACATTTTGCAACCTGGAACAAGACGGTCCAGAGTTAATTCTGTCTTAAAATTGACCTAGGGTTAACATCTTGAAGTGTGAAAAGCCCATTGGTAGCCTAACCTTGGCAGGAGCTGAAGTGTCCCGGTGTGCCGTCCCACAAGGGGCGTTATGTACGGCGCCCGTGAAACCCGACACCCGGCGCTCGCCACAGCTGCTCTCCAAACTGCTATTTAAAAAAGGAAAAAGGATGAAACTTCCACTCCTGACTCCTCAAACCCCCCAAGCACCAAACATCCAGTAGCTGCTGTAACCGTTGCCAACCCGGCATAAATGCCTACAGCACCCGGGCAGGACCGGACAGAATCGCCCGCGGATTATTCCCGTCGCTCCACGGGAGGGATTTATGGTGGTGTCGCGCAGCAGACCGGTGGGAGATCGCGCTCATTCCGCACCACGGTTTATCCGATGCATGAGACGACAGCTCGCGCTCTCGGGCAGCGACGCGGTCACGCAGATTAACGGATCAGGATTTTGACTGCCGGGACAAATGAATACAAATGAATTTAGCGACCCGAAGGAGAGTCCGCAGAACCTCTCGTCTGGTGGCAAAGTAAGTTTCAGTTTTACCGCATATCAGGAACACAAGGGTCACGCAGGTCGGCCACCTCCGTTCGCCGGTAACACCGGGGACAAAGAGCGCTTGGTGGCTTGGCTGTTTGCGCAGGGCGCGCTGGTTTGTGTGTGTTGGTGCCGGGTGAATGGGCGCTTGTTCGTGCGCGCCGCTCTACCTGTGTAGCTTGGCCAGAGTTCAGAACTGAACAGAAACAGATCTTTAACTGAAAGAGTCCAGGTGTACCAGCAGAGACGTGCAAGAGCCAGCTCTTTACCATCGTTATGCGCAGGCGGTGTAGGTTTCTGGAGAGGTGCAAGAACCCCAAGGTCAGTTTAACATAAAGCTTTTGCGCCCAGGCATAGAGCATATGGTCATGACTGTCTGTGGATCGGGTCTTTGGGTTCATTTCTAACTTTAGTGTGGAGCCTTTTACAAAAGACGTGTTGTCGCTGTTTCTTTCTTTTTTTCTTTTTTCTTTCTTTCTTTCTTTCTTTCTTTCTTTTTTTAGGAAATAGGGATGGCAATTGTCCCAACTCTTATGAACGATTCAGGTTCCTTTATGATTCCATTTCATTTTTAATGCATCTGAGAAATAGATTGAATTACTGTTATATTATATGTTATTTTTCATTTTAGTGTTGCAAACGTATTTTTTTTTTACTATATACTGACATAACCTACCTGATAACATTAAATTCATTTAAAAACATCAGCAAGTTCAACAAAATGTATAACGTTTTTGTTTGTGTTGTCTGTAGCCTTTTAACAAGCGGTCCGGGTTTGGTTCATTACGAGTCCAACAGTTATGTATTTAATTCAGTGACCGCTTTAATAGATCCAAGTGTTTTGATTCACTTAAATGAACCGACTCATAGCCTGTGAATCGTTGAATCGGACTAAACTGGTTGCACTGTTGATTCAGAATCGGTGTAGCGGCAGAGTGCGGGGAAATGTGTCAAGAGGACATCATTCGTTCCTGTGTTTTTAGCACTAGAAACGCGCTCTAGGTTCTTGACTGTTGAGTATTTGAGGCGCTCGTGGAAACATGGAATTCTTGGACGGTTTTTTGGACACCTCGGTTCCAAATAGGCTCACTGTGCTTGTGTGTGTGTACTTGTGTATTTGCCACTGAGCATCACAGTGCAAACCGCGCCGTAACGCTAAACAAACAAGACTTCCGTTCCTCACACCCACAACCGTGGACGCGTTACAAATGAATGAATGAACGTGTTCAGGTCTTAGAATAGCTGACAGGACAGCTAGATGCAATGAAACGTAAACAGAGAATCCAATGGGGGTTTCCAGGAACGTCCCCAGTTGTAATGTTCCAGGAAAGTTTTATCCGACGTTCTATAATAGAACGTTCGCGAGTAGATTTGAGATTAATGGAACCTAAGGTTTCTAAGAAATCAGCAAATGTTTAATCAAGTAAAAAAAATACTCTATAGAGGTTATACATATTAACCCTGCTAGTACTGAAGAGTTTAAATTTGCTGGTATTTATACCATTTTGACTACCGTTATACAACATATTTTATGATATCTTAACAAATGCATTGCACGAATCTGGTGCAGAAAAGCTAGAAAAAGTCTGTTTAAGTGAACGAATAAATGAAAAACGAAACTAGTGGAAAAGGCCAAGAGTCAGTCTTGGACATGAAGCACTTGAACAACTTCCAGCAATCTTGAATATGAAACAGAAATTGTAGTGTGGTGATGCTATTCAGTTATAAACACAATATCCTATATGTTTTCCATAAAACGTTGTTTTATCATGAAGTTGTGCCATACTTCCGCTCAAAGATCTAGTCCTGAAGTGCGCAGTGATACACACAGGAGCTGGTGGACAGGTGTTTCGTGTCATAGCTGTGTGAGTCGGGTATTTTTGCAAAGCTGAAACGCTAAATAAACCAATCAACTATCCGTTTCATAATTATTTGTACAGTTCCTCTGCTTTAGTGCATCTTCCGCGGTCTCTTCTGCGCTCTCTACCGCTGGTCGTGTGTTTTCTGCCGGCGCTCATCGCTCCTGTGAGCGGCCTGTAACCGGATCCCTTGCGCTTCCTTCACTGTCCGCCAGGGTGCGCCCTACATTGCACTAACTCACGACCAGACATGAATATATACTGTATAATTATTTAGGAGCATCTGTGTGAGAGATATGTTCTTGTTTCTTATATATCCACAAATACTATTTTAACACAAACTTGTACTTTGCATCTAAATGTCCAGAGAAAAATCCAGAGAGAAGGTGTTGCAGAGCGGGGGTCAGGTTCTTCCTCATCAATGTCTATCACTGTGTGCCGAACGGAAGGAATTTTCCACTCCCCTATTACTGAAGCAAGTGAGAGAAAGAGAAGGGTTGTTGTATGCAAGGATGGGGCTTTTTTCAGTCGTCTGTGTACATAGTGTGTGTTAGTGTGTGTGTGAGTTTACACATTTGTGTATATGTGGTTGCTACCATTGAGAGAATTCCACTTACTAAATAACTTTTTTAGGCCTGGAAGTGGGAAGCACCAGAGCTAAATTTACTATTAACAAGAAATACACTTTTACTTTCATGCAATAGACTTCTAATAATATGATATCATAATCTTACATAATTATAATGAGTATTTATTTTTATTTGATTGTTTTTTTTCAATTGGCAACATCTCCCAGTAGAGTTTACTGACTGACATTAATGGTAGCTTGTTAATGTAAAAAGATAATTGCAAAGTTTATCTCCCAATTCTGACTTTTCCCCCTCACAATTCTGAGTTCATATGTTAACATTCTGACTTTTTTTTCTTGCTGTTCTGTTTATTGCTTAAAGTTCTGGGTTTTTCTTCTCAAAATATTTATTTTCCCCTTAAAGTTGCAAGAAATACAGTCAGAATTGTGAGATTTAAACTCCCAGTTTTGACTTTTTCTCTTTCCAAATTAATGAAAAAGTTCAGAATTTTGAGATATAAATTCAGAATTTTGTGAACTAAAAGTCAGAATTGAAATGAGATAAACTTTTCCAATAACTTTTTTATATTTTTATCACACGGCAGAAAAAGGCTTCTGTAAGCTAGTCCCTCAAACAATACACATGTATTCGCTTCCTCTTCTAAATCTGCTTTGGCTATTGGGTAATAACTTGAGTTATTGGATATTTTAGGACACTGAGGGATGTAAATATGTCAGTTTTCTCATGCAGGTTTTCATACAACATTTCCTACAAAAAGCACAGTGTTCATGAGACTCAAGAGATGCTTGACACATACGTGAGTCATTTTCTGCAGCACACACACAATAGAAAGAGCACACTGAGCTGCGACACACACCGATTCTCACTCGTCTGTTTGTGGTGGCTTACTAACTGTGAGGTCAGACTGGCTGGTGTTTCTGGCGTTCTGATTGGCTGAGATTCTCTGCGGCGAGATGTTTCACCTCCTGACTCGGGTACGGGATCCTGGGGGAGTCTAGGACTGCGTGTGTATGTGATAGATAAAAGAGTGTGTGTTTTGTGGTCAGCAGGTAATGTTAAAAGCAGCTGTCTCAGTCACACAGATATGTCCGCAGACACGGTGGGGGTTTAGCGCGCCGTCTATCCTGCCAATCATAATTGAAATCCTTCCCCTGCGAGTCACTTCCTCTTTCATGCGCCTGTGAAATCTGAGGTTAGGGTTCAAAGGTCAAAGTCCATCAGGGTCAGTCTGGCAAAAAACTACATCTGAGGTTCCTTTGTGGTACCGTCACGCATAAAATGTAGAAGTTGTGTTTGTTACGGTAAACCGATATTAGGCGTTTTTTAACAGCCAGCATAAGATATTTGTGTAAATTATTTTATAGATTACCTTTGATTTCATCTGACACTCACTTAAAGTGTAAAAAATGTATTTCAGCACATATCAAAATATTTTTTTGTATTGCAAACCAGCCATAAGTTTGGAATAATTAACGTTTTTTTAATTCTCTTCTTCTCACGAAAGCTGCCTTTATTTGTTAAAAAATACAGTAAAAATAAGCAAAATTGTGAATTATTTTTATCTTTTAAAATAACAGCTTTCTATTTGAATATATTTTAAAATGTAATTTATTCCCATGATGCAAATGTATTTATTCAGCATCATTCCTCCAGTCTTCAGTGTCACATGACCCTTCAGAAATCCTTCAGATATGATGATTTACTGATCAACAAACATTTCTGATTATTATCAAAGTTGAAAAGAGTTGTGCTGCTTGATTATTTTCAGGCTTTTCAAGTTCAAAATAATTGCATTTATTTGAAATAGAAAACTTTTGCAATATAAACATCTTTACAGTCACTTCTAATTATTTAATGCATATTTGCTGAATAGAATTTACATTTTTTAATGGTAGGGTGGCTAGATTCACTGTAGCATCTAAAATGATTGATTTAAATTTTTCGTGTTTTACTATGATTGACTATTTATCGACTACAACATGAAAATAATCAGTATTGGCCAGAATGTTAATGTTGATGCATCACAAAGATGATTTTGTAAAATGCTGAACTGTGGGAAATTCATTTTAGTTTGTTCACAATGTGTAATCGCAACCAAGCTCTGTTCTGAATGTATACACTCGTGTGCACATTTTCCAAAAGAAAGTAAAGAAACACGCAGCACAATTGCTTCATTGACTATAAACATGGAAATACATTTAACTGGCCGGCATCATCCATCGGTTTGATGGTTCGCTCCACTCGCTCCGGAAAGATGGCGCTGCCAGTAAAATTTTCCACTTGTTTGGGTTGAGGCCAGTGCAAGAAGCCTGAAATGTGTACCTCCATTGTAATGATGATGTTTTGACAAGTGGCTTCTGTTATGTAAAGGTCTGATTCAACATTTAACTCTGCTAGCCGCAAAAATCGTGGAAATTCAAATGAGTAACTTTGCCTTTCTCTGTGTGTCCCTAGGAGAGCTCTTCTTCTGTGTATTCTACTTTACTGTACTTCTTTTGGATTCAGCCAAGTACTCTCTGAAGGTAAGATGTGAAACAAAAATGAGTTCTGTCTTTATGAAAATGCAACATTTGTTTGCGTATGTGTGATTGCCAATGGAAAGGGTAGATTTTTGAGGCCACTGAATTATTGCACAGTAATAAAGTTTCATGTTCTTGCAATTTCTGCTAAGTTTGGAAAGTTTTACAACATTAAACTTTAAACCTTGAGTCATGAAACTCAAACACCCTCCCTCACATATGTATGAGTTTCCATACCTGACTTTAAAATGTTCTCCTGCCAAATGTGAGTTCCAAGCACTTTTTCTTCAGTAAAACATGTTCTATAACCCCTTGTGTGTGTGTGTGTGTGTGTGTGTGTGTGTGTGTGTGCATGTCTGTTTTATAGGAAAAAAATGACATCATGTTCCCACTTGAATGCTGATTCATGCTTATCTCTAGACAGTAACACACATATGAAAAGGCCTGGGAATAAAATTATGATAAATGTACTAAATCAAACCAAAGATCACAGGCATTAAGATCCTGTGATAAGCATTAAGGGTTTGCCTAATAAATATGCTGAATATGTGCTTTTTTTTTATTTTTTGAGCTAGTCACTTTAGCTATAAATGCCATGTGACTAATTACACCAACATATTATGTTATGACAGCACTGATTAGCTGATGACAGCACAGTAACATGCACCACTGATAGTCCTTCACGGTTTTGCTGACTGTTGATTCATGATACTGATGTGAAACACACGTTCATTTACGCAATCAGATGCATTATTCAGACAGTGTTCTATTGTGTGAATGAAGTAGTTTCTGCTGCTGTTCTCATACTCTTGGCTCAGTCCTGGCTTCGTGAAGCCAAACGCTGACCCAAGTGAAACACGCATACACAAGTTCACTGTGATAAGTTCATCAATTTTCCTTGTCATTAGCCAGTTTTTAGCATTAGAGTTCTGGCATCAGACATGCAGCTGTTAACTCATTTCTTCATTTTAGGAAGTTTTCCCGCTGGAATTTAACACACATGGCACAAAACTGAATTAGCATATTAAAATGATGTAATGCGGAGTCATGGATCTCCTCAAGATGCCATGAAATCAAACTGAAAGTTTTATGGTTTTAATGTGTTCATTTGTGTTAGTCATCTAAATTATGTGTGTGTGTAATTTCCTACCACAAATATTTCAAAACGTAATATTTGATTTGTAATATGCAACTTTAATTTTGCATATTAACTTTAATAAAACTTTAAAATGATGTTAACTCAATTTAAAAAATTGGTTTTGTGGTCCAGGGTCACATATGTGTGTGTGTTTATATATTATGTATATCAGGGTTCCTCAAATCTTGTCCTGGAGGCCAAATTCGCTGCAGACTTTAGTTTCCACTCTGATCAAACTCATAATATACATACTTTTTTATTTTATATTTTACTTTTCATTAATAAAATTGATATACGTCCTAATGTGAAAGTGTATATGTGTTTATTAAGGTGTCTTCTGCTTTGTGCTGCAGATGTGGACGTGTTGCAGCGGTTGGCTCTGCGTGCTGAGCTCGGTTCTCGCACCGTTCCCGCTGGCGTCATCTCCCTCCACTCTGGAGTCATCCTCACGACACGGGCACGAGTTACCACAGCGACACGCTCCGTGTTCCCTCCAGAACTCTTGTGGAACTGCACTATCGTCCTGAGCATACGGTCTCACCGATTAAACTCAGCATTTCTCTTCTCCGTCCTATCCGGGAAACGGATTCAGCTCGGGCTGGAAATTTCGCCTGGCAAGCTCACGCTTCACACCGGCCCCGGGAATGCCGCGGTCTTCCCGTACAACCTCCACGACGGGCGCTGGCATCATCTAGCCTTCGTTTTAAACGGCCAATCAGTGACCCTACACTCTCCCTGCTCAGAGAGCGATGGGGGAGTTACGCAGAAACTCCCCGTACTTCCTGAACGCCTGAACCCTCGCGGGACCTTCCGCTTGGGAGGCACCAGCGCTTTGCTTCCGGGTGCGGTACCTTTCGAAGGTGCAGTTTGCCAGTTTGATGTGGTGCCCTCGGCACAAGCGCAGCAGAACTACTGCAGCGCCATCCGCAGGCAGTGCAGAGAAAATGACACCTACAGGCCAGCGCCTCCCGCTCTACTTCCCCTCCCGTCCCGACACGCCCCACCACTATTGACCCACACGTTACCACCTAATCGCACTTTCACGTTCACTCCCACTCCTACTAATTTCCTTTGGACATCCATAAATGGCGCACGAGGGTCTTCTGCAGTGAGAACGAGCGACGGTGTACGAGCTAAACCCATGTCTACCACACCTCCACCCCTTTCCTTGATTCAAACAGGACTTGAAGCTCCTTTATCTTGGGGATATTTAAATTCTGTCTCCCCCAAACCTACTCTCAGGACACCCAAAATCCCCAAGCCGACTGCCTCAAAGCCAGGAGCGGCCAGGCTTACCCCTACTAAACCAGCTGGATCCAAACCCACTCCAGGAAAAACGTCTCCAAAGCTGAGTGCAACTAAGCCTTCCGGACCAAAGCCCACAATTGCTCGAACTACTTCTTCCAAATCTGGAAGTTCAAAAAAAACTGGTCCCAAACCTACACCACCAAAACCTTCCAAATCAGCAGCTGTAAAACCCACAGTAAAGAAACCAACCCTTGCGCCAAAGCCCACCAAGATCAACCCAACGAAGAACACTTCTGTTGGTGCTCAACCTGTCAATCCTAAAAAGAAACATAATGGCATTCTCAAACCGTTATCTGACCCAGAACCGACCGCCCCCAAAAGACCGTCGCCAACCAAGAAAAAGCCACTCCAGCCCAAAACCAGCACCCAGCGCTCACCCCAAACCACACTCCCAACCCCAAAATCCACCACCGCCCCAAACCCTACACCCAAAAAAATCCTTCCGACACCCAAATCCACTCCGTTCACCACCACCGCACCAAACAAACCACCAAAAACTCTGGAAACCCCCAAAGTAATTCTTGACAGGCCAAAAATACCTATCACTCCAAGCACTCCATGGTTCGCTGTCCAATCTGTTACTCTCCCGGCTTTCAACGATTTCCAGAGCTTTGAGGTGGAGCCCACATACTTTTCACTTCTGGTTGGACCGCCGGGACAAAAAGGAGATCCCGGGAAAATGGTGAGAGAGCTGCATTGTTTGTATCTGTTTGTGTTCGATTAATTTGAGTTTGTTGCTAAAAATGTGCACATGAGTAGAAATAAATAGTCATGCCACACATATTGACACATATACTGTACATAAATGTAAAGGAAATATTTTTGGCAATATCCAACTCAGTTAAACGTGGAGCAAGATTCTTGACCAATGAAATTTCTTTGTGGGCGGGACTATTTCGCATGGTACCATACAAATTAAATCCAGCAGACTGACTAAATTTCCCATGGTTTCCTAATGGTTTCCCTAAAGTTTAGCTGGTTGTCATCATCAGGATAAAAAAATCTGTTTAACATGGGAGAGATAGTTTTATCACTTCTCATGCTTAGTTAAGACGTTTTTAAAGGGACCATGTGCATATTGATTAATGAGGTACAGTAAAAACTATATATACACTGTCATTCAAAAGTTTGGGATAAATAAGATATTTTAAAATGTTTTATAAAGTGCTCACCAAGACTGCATTTATATAATCATAAATGCAATAAATAATGTGAAATATTATTTTATTTCAAAATAGATGTTGTTTATTTGAAAATATTTTCAAAGGTAATTTATTTCTGTGATCAAACCTGAATTTTCAGCATCATTACTCCAGTAAGTTAATTTCTTTCAGGATTGAATACAAAGAAAAACCTTTGAAGAAAAAGCTTTTGTGACTTTATATACATCTTTATATATATATATATATATATATATATATATATATATATATATATATATATAAAAATCTTCCTGACCCCAGTGTATGTTGGTTGCAGAACAGTTCATAAACCTTTCCTTTCAAGTACAAATGCAAATGTTTAATTAATTATACATTCTTTTGTAATTGTCTGGAAAAGCACAAACATCACATACTAAACAAGAAATACTTTTATGCTGGTAAAAATATAATGTTATGATTATATAAATTATATATGTTTCCAGGTGGATCAAATGCTCCTTAAAGGATATAAACAGCTCAATATTGCTTTTATTTTTGTGTCGTTGTGATTAATTTTGGGTCAAAAGTGTACTGGTAATGCCTGTATAGTTTGCAAGTGACTTCATCGTTCTCTCATGTTAGTGTTTTCTTGAAAGCCGTTGACCGAAGTGCTTTTAAAGCTGGGTCAAAGGTCAGGGGAAGTAGTGAACATTTTATCAGTCGTCCAGACACTCAAGCAGGGAATCCCGTTCCATCCATGGATTTCAATCAGATCAATCAGAAACCACCTTGTTTAAGAGACCGAATTTCAAAAACAACCACCTGACCTTTGACCCCAAAACAAATAAAGATAAGTGAGTTATTACTGAAGTCCTGTGCTAAATGTGAGCCAGCCGTATCTAAACAGTAGGACTGCGACATCTTAAAAATCCTGGAGATGCAGCAATTCAAGCAATTGACTGATTTCAAGCTAATCTCTTTAGTTAGCAAGGATGTTCAGTGTTAGTGATGACATCATACTCAGACTCTCTAGAGGGCATTTTCCAAAATAGCTGACTAAACTTGACAAAACGGCCCACATGTTGAACAATGACCCATTTTAGCTTGTGTCTGTTTATGTCTGCACATCCCTGTGGTTACCTTTGTGTAATCTGGTGGGATCACAGGTATGTGTGTGTGTAGCAGCCAAGAGAATGTTCTCTGTCATTACCGCAGGATAATTACCTAAAAGCCCCCGTCATCCACCATAAAGACACGTTCAGGAGGTACTTGACTAAAATGGCAGGAACACACCCGGCGATTGGACACACGCTCTTAGTCTGCATTTATACAGCCCCGTGCTGCATTGCACCGTTTACTCGGAGATAATGAGCTATAGCCACTATCTTTAGCGTTACTTAAATATACAATAACCCCAAAAACACTGTGAGCGTGACGCTAACAAGCTCTGTTCAGAATGAATGCTACTGCTTACTAAATACTGTGCAGAATGTGCTTTTAACTGCCTACTAATTTTTTTAATTAGCATGAAACGGGGTCAAACTGTGGTAAACTGTTGTTGTCTCTACTGTGGGTTGCAATGTTATTTTTTTTTGTTATTTTCATTTTATTGTATGTTTTATTAATATTAACTTTTAAAAAACGTTTTATTTACTAGGTTTAATATATTTTTTTATATTACTGTAAAGGTTTAATACATTTTTAGGTATACTTTAGGTTTTTTGTGTAGTGTTAGTATTTTTTTTTGTTATATGAATTTTTTTTTTACTTTTTAGTATATATATATATATATATATATATATATATATATATATATATATTTATCAGATTTTTTATATTGCTGTTTAGGATTCAATTTCATTTCTTTTTAGATTCATTTAAATTTCAAGTTAATAATTTTAGTGATTCAAATACGTATACTACTATACTTAATACTAAATAGTTAATATATTACTATTTAGATTTAAGTAAGTTTTATTTCAGTGTTAGTTTTAGTTTTTCACTTAGTTTTTCAAGTAAGGCAACATTTAATTTAGTTTGTCATCATTTTGTAATTTTATTTAGATACTAACCCTAGATACTAAGTTTCTTTGCTTTTTCATGTGAAATTATTTCAACATTTTTCATTTTAGTATTAATCATTTATTTATTTAAAAAAAATTCAGTCCACTTTATTTCAGTTAATAAAAATGCATTTAATATTTTTAGTTTAATATTTTTATTTTTAGTTAACGACAGTAACCCTGGTATCTCGCATGAGTAATTTAGAGAGTGGTGTTCGATAATAAGTTACTTTGCATTTTTAATCCAAAAGTATCTGAAAATTGGTCAATTAATTAATAATTCAAAGACAAATATAGATAGTGCTGCTTGCAGTATTTCAGATTGATTCAGAAGTTGAATTGCTTTGTGAGATGGAGTAGGTCATTTGTGTCATACTGTGCACAAAGTGCTACATACTGCGAACTCAAGCATGCAGCACAGTTTGAAAGCACTGTTGCATGATGGGAGTATCTGGGTGTTCATTTAGGATGGGGCGGTTGGAGGGTTGTGGGGGGCTGTGTGTACATGTATGTGGGTGAGAAAGCCCCATCCCCCGCCTCCATCAACAGAGCCATAGTTCTAGAGCTCAGAGATTCTTAACATAAACACACAGCAGCACACACACTCACACACTCATCTTCTCAATGAAGGCTTTCATCCTGTGCCTCGTGGCACTGCGCTGGGGGTGCAGGACAGAAAACCCAACTGACCCTCTGTTTCAACAACTAGCTGATACATATGATACCGCTTTAGCCATAGAACTGGGAAATTACCGGATAACCGTGATATTTTTAGACATTTGATGATATTCGATATTTGAAGTATGTTTATGCTCTGAAAAAAAGGAGGTGCTTTTTTTTGGTGCCAAACAGCCTTTGCTGGCATATCAATTAAATTGTTAATTTTTGTTACTAAAATACTGAAATACAGAAATCAATCGGCAAGAAATAGCATTCATAACCTATTTAACTTTTATTTGATGTAAAATAACAAATTACTTTTACTAATATATTTTAGCAATGTTTAATTATTTTATAGATTAATTATATTATAAAAAAATTATAAATTATATTATTATAAATAAAATATATTTGATTTATGAAAATAAAATATCAATACATTTATTTATATTTATATTAAAAATATATATATATATAATAACATATTTTACATAAAAATAAATGTTAATTTTATAAATATTTACTTTATAAATAATTTATATGATACATAAAATAATACTTATTTTATAAAATACAAATTTTTGTAAAATCCTTAAAATAAAATTTTAAATTATTTACTAAATAATTCATAAACATTTATATTTTCTGAAATATGTAATACTTATTAATATTAAACTCTTTTTTTAAATATTTAAAAAAAATTATACTTGCTATTTATAAAAAATAATAATATCCATTTTTTAGATTTTAAAAATGATTTTCAGAAACAAATACTTGATTCTGTGATTGTACTTATTTACTGAAATGAACCATTCACAAGATGAGAGACTATATTAAAATATTTCTTATGTTCTTTGCTGTCATATAATACACAGAGTGTTTGCAAAAAAACAGCCAGTTGCGTAATCTGAGCACTGTAGGATTGTGGGATTGGACCACAGGGATCTTTTCATAAACACACACTGCACACTCTTTCTTTCTCTCTCACACACACACGCACACACACACACACACACACACACACACGCACACACACACTCACACACACACACACAGTGGGATTCAGGATCTACAGGTCTCCTGTAAGTCTATAGCTCATTATCAGAAGAAGGAAATTCCCTGGAATGACTTCCTGTTTCCTCTTTGCTGTTTAGTTTTTAAAAGGAGCCCTGCTGCACTGTTAGCACACTTGTGCAGTGAGTGTGTGTTTGATTCATGAGAGCACTTATTTGTGTTTCATAGGGAATCCCGGGACCTCCAGGGAAACCAGGGCAGCCAGGGGCGAGAGGACCTCGGGTGAGTGTGTGTGTGTGTGTGTTAGACTAAAAAAGCCATTGACCTTTGACCTCAGGTATAAACAGGAAGTGTGTAAACTGCAGGGCCACACACTGTCCGCTCCAGTGTGTTTGTGCTTTATTGGTTTCTTTAGTGAGTGTCTCTGTGTTTTGTCTGGTCAGCAGGTCGAACTGACCTCAGAACAAAACACAAAGCGCCGCTCTGGATCTGCCTGACTCATTCACTTTCACACGCGCTCATTTGCCCTTTCTTATTCCTGTTTATCTCTTTTTTCTATTTACTCAAATATTTATATAAAAATATGTGCAACATATACAACAGGTAGTAAATTCCATCTTTCTTCTGTGTTTGAAGTATTTTAGAGTATTTGACATGGATGATTTGTCAATTTTGGGTGGTCTATTCCTTTGACTGAAGAGTCCTTGTAAGGAATCTTCTAGCACAGTCAAACACAGAAAGCCATAGAGCCATGAGACTTTGTTTGAACTTTGACCTTTGTTGACAGGATGGCATGGATGCGAGGTGATGTTTTAGCAACTGTAGTCAACGTAGTGTGCATGCATCAAAGTGTGTGTGTGTGTGTGTGTTAAATATTTTAGAGCATGTGTTATAAAGTCTGACTGCTAGGCCTTGTTCAGCCGGCACCCTTTTCATGTTAAATGTGTATGTTATTTGTATATGTGTGTGTGTGTGTGTGTGTGTGTGTGTGTGTGAGTGAGTGTGTTTGCTTGTTAGAACAAAGAAGTCTTTCAGTAAAGTCAGCCTACACTGTTTGCGCTTTCTTTGCACTCTCCTCAGTCTTTGGTTTCTCCTAATGCACGGCTAAGAAGCCTCCTATTGTCACCAAGTCTGCATTTATGTTCCCAAAAATACAGTTATAGTGTAAAATATTATTATAATTTAAAGTAACTGTTTTCCATTTGGATATATTTGAAAATGTAATGTATTTCTGTAATGCAAAGCTGAATTCCAGTTTTCAGTGTCACATGATCTTTCAGAAATCATACAGTATATCCTGATTTACCGCTCAAAAACCATTTCTGATTATTTTTTATTATTATTCTTGTGGAAATGGTGATACAGTATATATTTTTTCCCCCAGGATTCTTTGATAAATAGAATGTTCAGAATTTATAGAATAGAAATCTTTTGTGACATTATATCATTACTGTCACTTTTGATCAGTTTAGTCATCGTTCAAGGGAAAACTAATTATAATTTCTGAACCCAAACTTTTTAATGGTAACACATAATATAATCAGTTCATATTCACTCCTTATGTATATATATATATATATATATATATATATATATATATATATATATATATATAATGTAAAACATTTTTTTGTGTTTATTGATTTAGACACTTTGGTTAAAATAATTTAGTGAATCACATTGTCTGGGTGCAAATAAGAGACTTGGTTCTTTTTATTCTTGTGTGTTTAATATTATGTTAGCAACAATGTAATATTCAATATTTCATCAATATTCAGTATAGTCACACAGCCCTTATATAGATACACACACACTATTGTTTTTATATACTTGCATTGCTTTTGTCTTGTTTTCGTGCATGGTATCACTCAATCTGTTGGGCTTGTTTATGGACTGTTTCCCTCCAATGACCCCCATTGACCTTGACCCTCACTGTGACCCCTGACCTAAGATGGGAAGTCGTTTAAAATAACAACGCCAGGGTCGAAAGAAAGGTCAAAGTCAAATTCAGTTTCTGAAGATTTCTTCAATCTTCAGTTTCATCTCAGATCCATTCACTGTAAACTAAAAACACATAATGCCCAAAGCATACTTAAGTACGCAAGTACGTGAATGCAAAGGCATCAAACTAGAAAAGATGAAGCAGTTCGTAATTCAGGTGCATTCTTGACATGGCCACAAGGGGCGCATTAACGATCGTCAGAGGGTCAACTATTAAATGCATTCAGTTTTGCATGATTGTTCATTCCTAATGTGTGTATTGTTTATATCTCGTTTCCTGTAGGGACCCCCAGGACCACACGGCAAGCCAGGTCGACCCGGTCCACCAGGGTTGAAGGTAAAAACCAACTCACACACACTTACCGTCAGACAATGTGCAGTCTGATCCCGTGCACTGCTCTGCTCATCTTCCTCTGTTTGCCCTTCTGTTATATTCATCACCGCACCGCCTGCCAGTACTATTGGGCTGCACACAAGGTTTTGGAAACACAGGCACACACATGTACACACACACACAAGCCCTTTGATTTATTTGAGCTCATGAGAAGCCCAGCAGGTAGTGGAAAGACTTTCCCATGATACAGAAATGAGTGTTTGTGTGGCGAAGTGTAGCTGTAGTATTAAACACTGGTTATAAACCAAAGCCACCAAACATTCTTCAAAGTTATGTATGCGTGTGATGTCCCGCCGTGTGATTGGTCCGCCTTTTTTCATCCCTGTAAACACTACAAAGGTGGTAAACAGCCAGGAAGCCCAACGGGGAGTGTGTTTGTGTGATTGAACGCTCTCTGCTTTCTGTGTTTAATTATTTCAGCCGGCCTTTGAAGACAAGCCTAGTTAAGGTGCAACGGCCCGGAGTCAAACTTCCCACATGTTCTCGCTCTCTTATTCTGTCTGTGACACACACATGTACATGCACACGTTATTACTGTAACATATAAAGCTCAAAGCGGATGAAATACCAGCTTTGCTTTAATCTAATTAGCAACGACCGGGCTTTGTATGATGCAACATTTTCTCCAGACGATTCATCTTTTGTTTTGTCGTTCTTTCTCTCAGGGGAAAAAAGGAGACCCTGGACTTTCTCCTGGAAAAGCACCAAAAGGGGAAAAAGTGAGAAGATATGAATACATTTAGATGCTAACAACAGCTACATTGTTGTTGATGAGAAGAAGGGGCTTTGCTGTGCCTCATGTTTGCTCTCTGTGTTTGTAGGGAGATGCTGGTCTGCCTGGTCCTGTCGGTTTAGTCGGGCCAGAAGGCCGTAAGGTAAGATATTCTGAAACGCTTGAATCATTCTCTCCGTTGTTTCATTATTTCTCATCACTAATGTTGCTGTGCACTTGCTGGGTGACATGAGCGCATATGTTTGCCTCTTTGCTTACCAGACCCACACAAACACTCTGAACGCTCCCACTCCTTCTGTCTCGCTGTGTCTGCTGTTGCTGTGGAAACCCAGTGTAAACATTAGAGGGAATCCCCAATGAGTCGTCTATCACTCCTTTATACTCCACGCTCACACACGTCAAACAAGGCTATTGAGAGTCGTACAGTCGTTCACCATGAGTGACTCTCTTTGTTATGACCATTAGCACATGTGTGTGTGTGTCTCAGCTGTGCATGATTAAAGCAATTTTAGACTCTCTGCCAGGCGTTTTAGTGTAAGCAATAGCACTTACAGCTTCGTATGTGTGTTTGCGTTGGAAGGATCTAGCAGAGTGATCTCTGGAAAAATCCTGTAGCGGATTTAAACGATGGTCGTGAGCATGCATATGTTATGTCTAGAGCGGCAACAACTATAAATACAATCAAAGTCTATTATAAAAGTAGTTGACAGTGAGTGTCATTATCAAGTCTCTGCCGGTTTAGAGCCAATAAATAAATGCAACTAACCTGATAACACATGAATGGCTGGCTGATCAACATTTATCATGGAAGAGCACTAATAATGGTGCTGTGTTTGGTTTCCATTTAATTTCTAATTTAAAATCTTTTTTATTTAGATTTGTATGTATAACACTGGATATACTAACTCGGATATTTAAGTTATTTCGACAAATTTTAGGTTGTTTAATTTATTGTATTTTATTTTTTACAGGAAAAAAAACTATATAAGCATGTTTTTTTCAAAATACTAAAATATTATTTTATTTTTAGGTTATTAACCAATTAGTTGATTTTTCGCTGAAATAATTGATAGATTCATTGATTATTAAAATGAGGTGTTAATGGCATGTCTGTACATGTGGTTTAGTGTGTTTTTGAATACCTGGCAGGCTGTGCGGCGGTCCATGTGCTTTGTGTTACGTGTCTGTGGGTAGAGAAAGAGACATCAGGATGTAGAGGAGAACCTCTGGAAAAACGGACAGCAGCCTGTCATGAACGAGTGAATGAATGCGGGTATAACGGAAACCAATAATAAACCAAAGCAGCCTGTGATTCTTCTGAGGGGCCAGACAGATTAAGCAGCTGATCCAGTACAACCTTTAACACAGATTCTACTGTAAACTCTAAAAGATGTTCTGACGCTGGACGGCTAGATGATGCATAAACAACGCAGATTCTTAGAAATTGATAAGGGATTATGTTAAAATGTTATTAAGTTATTAAGAAACATTTTTTAAGTGTACTGTGTGTATGTAAGTGTTTAAATGCTTGTAAATGTAAAACAGAGATCAATGGTACATGTGTGTGGCTGTTCGCTGGAATGTGGAGGTAGAGGCAGGAATCAGAGCTGGGTTTCCCACAAACAAACGTAATGGAAGAACCAGACATCTCTCAAACGCTGAGTGTGACAGGATGGATTTCACTGGTTTGGCAGAGAAGAAAGTGTGTGTGCGTTTGTGTGTGTCTTGTAGTTTTATGTTCTTGCTTGCATTTCTCTAGAAATGATTATTCACGCTAGTGTTCTGTCTGTCTGTCTGTCTGTTTATATATCTATCCTATCTATCTGTCTGTCATTCTGTCTGACTTCTCTGTTTGTCTGTCAGTGTATCTTTAACTTTTCTTTCTGTCTGTCTATCTGTTTAAGTTGTCTATCTATTTAGCAGCTCATGTTCCGTTTATGTTCTCACGTTTGTAAGACAAGCCATTCAGAAGTGTGGTTCCCATGTAACATGGAAAATATTCTCATAGTTTATCCACTTTTTCTTGTCTGTCCACTGGCGCACTCGTGAGGTCTCACTCTTTACTATATTCCTCCCTCAAACCCGGCTCTTGCTCTGTTCCGCCTTTGATGCATATTTTCCGCTCTTTGTCAATGTCTTGCTGTAGTCAGCACAATATTGCGCCTGTGAGACTCGTGGGATCTTGACTATAACAGAAAAACATTTATATCTGCAATATACACACACACACATACATGTCTGCTCACTGAAATCCACATATGTTGCAAATGCACATGTGCAGATGCACATTTTGTTCAACATAAAGGCATGTGTGGAAAATATCGCAGTGCTTTCCTTATTGACTACAGATGGATTGGGTCAATTATGATGGATCTGTAAAATGCACGCTCACTGTGGGAGATGAGTATTTGTGTGTGTGTCTTTCCATATCCTTTTATTAGAAATTGGTTTGTAGCGTTTCATTTGTCTTTTTGTGTATGTGTGTGTTTAAATCACTAAGTGTTTATTAAATCGTCATGTGTCCTCCTTGTGAACAGGGACAAAAAGGCCATCCAGGACCACCAGGCCTTCCCGGGGAACCAGTGAGTAATGCAGACACACAAACACTGTTACACAAACAAACAAGCACATAAACAAACACTCAAAGTGTGAGGATATTCGCATCCAAGTTAAAAACCTACGTCACAAGTCATCACTACTCCTTGGAAAGATTTACCTCTTACAATACACACACAGTCATTCACATGACAAGAAAATAACCTTATAAAGCCCTCTGTGTTATTTAAGGTAAACCTTAAGTCAAAAGTTTAGTTAGAGGAAAGACAAACACGCACACCCAGAGGAAAGTTTTATTGCTCAGAGGGTGTTTTTCATAACTCTGGAGACTAAGTGTGTCATTTCTGTGCCTAGCATCACCAAACAGAATTGCAAAATAGGGACTGATTTTAAACGGAACATTCTCCCTGTTCGCTATTGGTCAGACAAACAAACAGCCCGCCCCCAAAGTCATGCCATTGGCTGAGCCCTTACTGAAAGAGATGTCATAACTACACACATTTTGCATGTATGTGTCACATATATAACTTCTCTATTTACTTTATAGTAAATATATATACACATTGCTCCTATATTATTACACTGAATGGATAAGACAGTCTTAATTTTACATAGGCTTAACCACACATGTGTATAAAAAAACATTGCATTAGTTCACAATGTTAACTCAATGTTGAATCAGCTTGATGTAGCTCATCACATTGACTATAAACACTATATATTAATAATATATTCCACTAAATATTGTCTTCAATGTCGGTGCTAAATCTATTGATTTATCATTTCAATCCCAACAAACAAAAACATTTAGCTTGATTGTGCTTTTTCTGTAAAAGGAATCCATCGTTTGGTGTTTTGCTCCAAATAAAGTGCAGTGACATTGATGCATTTCACATGTTCAGACTTTTGGTCTTTAAAGTAAATGTTTATGCTTTAATGTATATAGGAGAACCAGCATTTCTTTTTGTCTTATTTTACAGGGAGAACAAGGTCCTGTCGGAGAAGCTGGAGCCAAAGGCTATCCTGGCAGGCAGGTGCAGTAGATCTTCCTCTGCTGTGGAGTGTGGTGTGTATGTGTGTGTGTGTGTGTGTGTGTGTGTGTGCGTGTGTGTATGTGTGTGTGTGCATGCTTGTGTTTGTTTGTTGTTTGAGTTTCTTTGCTTTGTTTTTCATTGACTGCTCGTGGAAGATATGCAGTATGTTGCCCTGGCATAGATACTGGGTTTTGTTCAGTATAGCTGCGGGCCACTGCTATTGAAAATCACAGAGTTCAATTATAGGAAAGGATTTATTTGCTCACTCTGACCGCATAGTATTGAGATGTTTTGACACGCTTGTGTTGTTTTCATTGATGGAGTTTTGGATTTAATCAGAATAAATCTCCATCCTTTTGAAATGCCAGTCCAGAAGCCACAGGCCTTTGTTTTTTAACACATCTTGAGCTCATTGCAGTTGCTTGTATTGAAATACATAAGACGGTTCTTTGGGAAACATAAATCTGATTGGTCAATTGTATCATTATGTTGTCAAATATAACTTAAGTATTTTTCTTCTCACATAATAAAATAAACCAATAAGTCAAATTATTATTTCACATCATGTATTCATTTATCCATTCATCGTTGCAAATAAACCCTTTTTCTTTCAAGAAAATCTCTTTCGTCAAACATTTATCCATTGCTATTTTCTGCCTAAATTTAAAATGTTGATTAAAGAAAATGTATAATATGTTTAAAAATATATTTAACATATACAACATATAAAAGATTAAAAAATCTATCTATAAAAAAATGACATTGCATTTACAAGTGTTTTGTGGCTCTGTTTAATATATGAAGCCTATGATAAAAACCATTAAAAGTTCATCATGGTTTTTGTTCTTGTGGGCATATAAATTTGGATGCTTATCAAAAGCAACAAGCTATTAATTTCGGTTCCATTTTGCCTGTTAAATGACTTGTGTTGATTAAATCCTCATCCTGTTTCTGAAGCCTCTCTCTCTTTTTCTTCTCTTCCAGGGTTTACCTGGTCCAATAGGGCCTGTTGGGCCGAAAGGGGCTCGGGTGTGTACACGTCTTCTTCCCGTTTGATGTATGATTGCATCTCACAGCGCTGTCATTGTGACATTTGAGCGGGCCTATAGTTACCGTTGCTAGGTTATTTGCATTGTTTTGAGAGCTAATGTCAAGTGTTTCGACCTTGACTCCAGAGGAGAGATTTTTACTACTACAGCTACTCTTTTCTTTCATCCCTCTGGTTTTTCCTCTTTCTGTTTTTTGAGTCAACAGAGACTCAAGCATGACAAATTTGCTGCTGACAGCTGCCGGAGCCATAAGTGTGCGTTTATGTGTGTTTTTAGCCTCCTACGGTCACATTAACATGTTTGCATGGACAGCCACCTTCATTTATATTGCCCTGTCGTCTATTTGATGTATTCAGAAACAATTTATATTTTATTCTCACTCTACCACTTTATATACCATGCTCACACACATGTACGCTTTGGCTGTTGTGTTTGTAGTCGAGCTGTATTAAAGGCTCTTTATCAGGCTAGGCTCCGCCCCCATTGGCTGGAATTTCCTGTTTAAAATCAGACTGAGGCCCTGCTGTCTTTAGTCAGCACACATACACATGTGTCTCCCAATCAGTGCGGGGTAGTAACTGATTACATGTAATCTGGATTACGTAATCAGATTCCAAAGATAAAGTACCTGTAATTACATTGTATTACATTTTAAATACTCGCAATCAGATTACATTTACTTCTTTATGGAATGATGATTACATATTATTTACACAATGGCAATATGTTATTCATAATTTATTGGTTTGCCCAATTCATTTTTCCCCCTTTCTATATGAATTTACCACTTATGTGCAGTATGGGAAACCAACGTTTAATGCATTTTAATTATATATATATATATATATATATATATATATATATATATATATATATATATATATATATATGTATATATATGTATACATATATATATATATATATATATATATATATATATGTATATATATGTATATATATATATATATGTATATATATGTATATATATATATATATGTATATATATGTATATATATATATATGTATATATATGTATATATATATATATGTATATATATATGTATATATATATATGTATATGTATATATATATATATATATATATTTTTTTTTTTTTTTTATCAATATGTTGCACACTTATACGTAATATGTGTAATCCAGATTATGTTACTAACTACAATTTTTTTTCGTTCCTTGTCATTAACAACACTTCTAGGTGCCTTAAACTTGATTTCATGAAGCAGTTTAATATTAATATTAATATTAGTTTAATAAGGACAGAAGCCTTCAAAAGACAAAGACTTGTGCAAAAAATATGTAATCATTAAAAAAGTAAATGTAGTCTAAGTACAAGTATTTTAAAATGTAACATAATCCAGTAAAAAAAACAAATCTAATTTCAAATTTTTGGAATTTGATTACATAATCCAGATTACATACATAGATACATGTAATCAGTTACTACCCAGCACTGTTTGCTTCAAAATTTCTTCGGAGAGAAGTATTATTTTTCCCTTTTTTACTCAAAATAGGGTGGTGTAAGCATTATGGAGCTCTGTTATTACTGCAACTGTTACTAGTACACTGGAAGCCAGAGGGCGCTCCTGTGCAGAAATTCCAAATATGACTCACAAAAGTAATAAAACATTCCAGGAAATTCCTAATATGGACAAAGGCATTGCTGTAGCCAAGTAAAAAGATGATATAAAAGCTTTAACTTATCAAATATGACAAACTAACAATATGCAGTTTATCTATGTTCTTCAAGCCATCTTGGGTGTTTTCATAAAATAACATTAATACCAAAACATAAAAGCAGCTTGCGTTGAGTTTTTGCTGGATGTGAGTGAGTGTTATTGTTGTACCCTGTGTTTGTTTGTGCATGTTTTCATCGTTTGTTCCCTGAAGTGAGCGTATGTGCCCTTGGACTACATTGTGGAGGCCAGCACCATGCAGTCCATGGGCATATACACTTACTTCATGGCCTGCATCAACACGAAGACGTCCATCCGTTCATCCATCCATGACCTCTCCATTCATCTGTCCATCCGTGTGATCAGTTCACACGTGGACGTCTGCTGCTGGATTGCCATTGATTATAAAAGTCTTATGAGCTGGGTTTGTTTAATTGCTCTGAAGAGTTTCTATTTTAGTATTTACTTTGTCTCTGATGTTTCTCCTTAAACTGTTGATCCATGACAAAAATAAATCTATGTAATTAATGGGGATAGCATAATAAACAGCCACTTAGCACACCCTAGCAACCATTCATTCTTTCTTGTTTTCCTCCAGAAGTATTGAGCTTCTCTCTGTTGTCTTTATAGGGTTTCATAGGAATCCCTGGACTCTTTGGTTTACCTGGAGCTGATGGTGAAAGAGTGAGTCTGTTCATGTTATGACTGATTTTTCAGCAGTCGTGATCATAACACACTCCTTCAGTGGGCGAATGTTCCAGTAAATGGCCGTTGTGCAACACCACTAAAGTACACGAATCTGTTAAAACTCCCACAGATACCTCATTAATGCAACGACATGATGAAACATATGACATCATTTCCTTTTCATAGTCTACTAAACACCAAACACTAATTACTAAACGTATGCTGTCCATTCAGACTCCATTTAAACGCCTGTAAAGTGTAAAGATCAGAAGTGTAAGATAACAATTTTGAAAACATTATTGAATGTTCCGCTCTCAAAGTATCTAACTATCTAAACAGCAATTATTTAATTGTAATATTTGCATACTGATCTTATCTGTCTTGCATAAATGTAGCCTTTAATAGCACATAGACAGTTGCTTTGTCTGATATTATATATTTTAAGAGTACCCTCGGTTATATTTAACCCATCATTTTTAATAGTGTACTCTTATAATATGTAATATCAGACAAAGCAATAGTCACCGTGCCTAGCGCTGAGTTGTATTTAACCCGCCATTGTTTTGAGTGATATATGCACTGAATTAGCAGTTGCAACCATCTCATTGCTAATTCAGTGAATATATCACTCTAAAAAATGCTGGGTTAAATACAACTCAACTAACTATATACAGTAGTATGCAATAAAACAGTATGTTATATTGCATACTACTGTATATAGTGAGTGCTGCAATGCTTAATGCATTTAATGATGTAAACAAATAATGGAATGTATTTTCTTTCGCTGTTTTTTTTTTATCAATATGGTACACAATTATCCCATTCTAGTCTTTGTGACAAACAAATTAGGTCAGAAGTAATCGAAAAGTAATCGAAAAGGAGCCAGATTACGTTGCCTAATATGTGTAATCCAGATTATGTTACCAACTACAATTTTTTCCCATGTAATGTGTAATTAGTAATGGACTACAATTTGTACGTAATCAACCCAGCACTGTATATAGTATTTGGGTAAATGCTGATCCTTGCTTATTCTTACAAGGACAAGGTGTTTCCTGAAGAAAAACAAATGCAGTTCTCGTAGTGTTCTAAGTGTAGTTCTAAATCCTGTTACAGTTGTTAGTATGGAAATAGATTAGTTGTAGTTTTTTTTTTAAATCAAGTGCTGCCCACTACTGGTACAAAAGATGTATGACAGTAGATCCCATCATTAAGATGTGTGTGTGTGTGTGTGTGTGCTTTAAGAGTGGAAACTACTTCCAGCTGGTTCTGGCTTTCAGCTGAGGGTGTTTGGATGAGTCATACGATAACAGAGTGTACACACACACACACACACACAAACAATGTAGAATTCTTCTTTCTAATGGTACAAGGTTTTTAACTGTTATTAGCATTTATTTACTGTCTCTTTCTCTGTCTCTCTTGTCTTTTTCAGGGTAGTCCTGGTCCACCGGGGAAGAGGGGCAAGATGGGTAGGCCGGTAAAGTTTTGTCTCAACATACTTTATAGATACAGATGTGAATTTTCTGTAAGCATGTGTGAGAAATGTAAAAAAATAAATAAAAGTAATATAAATGATATATGTGTGTATATGTATGTATAAATATGTATTAATATATATATATATATATATATATATATATATATATATATATATATATATATATATATATATATATATATATATATATATATATATATATTTATATATATATAATGTGCTCATTTTATGGTATGGCCCTGCCGTGTAACAAATGAATAAAATGTTTCTCAAAATGAGCCCATTATAAACTGCCTGCATAAATATTTGAAAATAATAGTTTATTAATTTGTAGTTATTTTTATGTGTGTCTGAGAGAGAGAAAGAGAGTTTGTATTGTTCTTTGGATCATACACACACACACACACACACTAAGATGCAGAATCAGCCATACTGAGGTTGTTTAAATCAGCACAACCTTTGACATCTGTTGAGTCAGCAGGGCTCTGAGTGATGTCATCATCAGTAGAGCTGTTGCTCGTGCTTAGGTTTATTGATTTGAACAGTGTCCTAATCCACGGTTTAGTGGAAACATGTAGGAAAGCAATATGATAAAAACACTCAAAAAAAACTAAAGTCACCACATACTGATGACCTGGCAATCACTTAGAATCCCTTAGCAACAGCATACCAATGGCCTTGCAGCAATCCAGGAACCCTAGCAACAGTGCCCTGGCAACCACTCACAAAGCAGCTTTAGTTTCTTTATTAATTGTTTAGATGATCAGTGAGTGTGATAGTGATGTGTTGTAATGTCTCTCTCTCTCAGGGTTTTCCTGGTGATTTTGGAGAGCGAGGCCCACCAGGACTGGACGGGGAGCCAGTGAGTTCAACATTTGGGTTTTCATGTGGATTCTTTTGTCTTTTTCTTATAAACCAGATAAAACACTCACAACAGAGCTGATGAGAAATGCACATGAACACAGTGTTTGCAGGCTCCAAAACAAGCAGTGGAAGTGTGTGTGTGTGTGTGTGTGTGTGTGTGTGTGTGTGTGTGTGTGTTCAGGGTGAATGCCCTCAGCATCCGTGTTTGTGTGTGTGTATTTCCGGTATCTCGGCTGAATACAATTTTCCACTCACCACTTATGTGCAAACACACACACACACACACACACACACACACTACAGCAGTGTTGTAGCTTCTGTACACATTTCTTTAAGCTGGTATGAAATCCAAATTTAATTTGTCAAATACAAACAAGGCTGTGAATATAATTCTGAATATGCTGAATATAAATAACTTAAACCAGCCTAAAGTAGTTTGCTGGTTGTATGTAGTCTCCCAGCGTGATCATACTGGTCTGGTTTAGTGGATTTTATTATTATTTTTTATTTATTTATCATTTGGGAAATTGTTAGATCCTGCAATTTTGCCCACTTGAATTTATTTAATTAATTAATTTAATAAAATTGTTTTCATTTGTTTCATTAAAGAAGGTGTAAGATCATGTTATTTGTCGGCTGGCTGACTTGGATTGATTGATTGATTGATTCAAGTATAAATTTGATTTATTTATTTTAATAGGGAAAGTTTTAGATTATGTTTTTGTCAAGGGGATTTATTTGTTTTTTATACGTTTTCTTATTCATAGGGAAGGTGTTAGATCAAGTCTTTTTGTCCAGTTGAACGTATTTATATCAACAGGGAAGGTGTTTTGTCAAATTATTATTTTTTATTTAATTAAGTGTAAATATTTCTATTTATGTATTTCAGTAGGTAAAGTGATAGATTATGTATTTTTGCCAAGTGGATTTTTTTTTCTTCCCAGTAGTATTTATTTATGTATTTCAGTTATTTATTTTTCCACTTAGATCATTCACATCGAATCTGTCCTTAGGCCATATATACTTGATGATAATTGTTTTTGTTAAGTAGTTAAAAATGATAATTCCAAAAAGGTCTCTGATTGGTTGGAGTAGGTGACATTATACCAGGAAGAGTTTTGAGTCAAATCCCGCCTCTTTTTCACCTGTAAATATGGGGACTGTAAAAACAGGAAGTTGAAAGTCCTCTCATTTCCTGTTCTCCCTTTCCTGAAAAGAGGAGTGAAGTGCTCCTTTCATCCTTTCATCACACCAGGGGAACGAGAGGAAATGGCTCCGGCACGCTGCTACAGAGCCAACAACAAACCGTCTCTGTTTCTACAAAAACACTCGCACATTCTCGCTCGACGACACACACTCGTTTGAACGGCAATATTGATACCTCTGAATATGAAGAGAGTGCATTTACACAGCACATATTATATACGACACACTCAGAGGTGCATGCATGTACTGACACATGAAGAACTAGCAGTCTGTACTTGTTTCAGAAGGAAAGCATAATGCTCTGTGTGTTTCTGTGTTTATCTCAGGGTGTTATAGGAGCTCCTGGTCCTCCTGGTGTCCTTGGATTGATTGTAAGTTAAATGGTTTATTTAACTGTATTTTAGGGACCGATTTGAAGTGAGCTGAATCTGACATAAACGAGACATCTGAACAGGTCTACATTTGAAAAAACAAATGCTTCATGCATGATGAGTAAAGTTTTTTGTTTAATGCAAGTATTTACACTAAGCTAGGGTGACCAGATGACCTTAGTGACAAAAGCTGGTGAAGATTTAGAGCTTGCTGAGGTTATATGCAGGTGAAATACAATGTATTTCCTACAGTTTATAGAGGTTGCAGAATATAGGAAATCAAAGAACCATTATTTATAAAAAAAAATGGGTTTGAATGCATAGGAACTTATTTTAACCTAGACATAGACTAACTTTTTTTAACTGATGTTAGGTGTCAATATTTTAAGAAATTATTAACCTTTCTTCAGCAAGGATGCATTAAACTGATTAAAAGTGACATTTACAACGTTTCAAATAAATGCTGTTCTTTTGAACTTTTATTCATTAATCATTCATTAGCATCATCTCTGAAGGATTATGTGACACTTTAGTAATGATGCCAAAAAATCTGCTGTGCATCACAGGAATAAATTCTATTTTACAATATATTCAAATAGAAAACAGCTATTTTAAATTGTAATAACATTTCACAATATTACTGTTTTTACCGTATTTTTGATTAAATAAATGCAGCCTTGGTGAGCAGAAGAGACTTTCAGAAACATTAAGAAATTGTGCTGAACACAAGCAATAGTTTTGCAAGCATATTTAAAGTTATAATTAATCATTAATACAAATCACATCCCGTCTTTAACATTGTCAGTGATGTGTGATATGGCTGGTAAGATTTTATCAGGATTTTTTTGGACACTTAAAAGCACACACAGCACTCATTCCCGTCTCTTCTCCAGGGTGATATGGGTCCTGTCGGGATCATCGGTTTGCCAGGACCAAACGGACTGAAGGTAAGTCATGCACATATGAAACCCACTCATATCTCCATCACTCACAGCCACTTTAGCGTATATGTTTGTGTGTGTGTGTGTGTGTGTGTGTGTGTTCCAGGGCGTCCCGGGGAACATGGGCGAGCCCGGACTGAAAGGTGATAAGGTGATCTGAATACTCTGTTATTGGCCTGTTTTACAGCAGCATGTGATGGAATTGGCCACCCTGTGTTACGCATGTTTTAAAAGCTCCAGCCTTAACTAGTGTGTGGTCAAAGAGATTTTCTTTTTGTCAGTTAGAAGACAATGTTATATTTAAGGTACAAACACAAACAGGTTTTCTCTGTGTTAGTTTGTGAGAGAGAGTTGTTTCTTGGTTCAATACATGTTGAACTGTATCAACAGAGTGTATTATAATGGTCAATACTTTTTCTAATAAATGAGTAAATAAATAAATGCAGTTTAATAAATAATATTGTTTCATTTATTTATTTATTTATTTATGCAATACATGCTATTAACAGACAAAGTGTTGATCATGGCATAACGTTGATCATAACGGTCAGTAATTTAGTTTTTTTTATTAATAAATGCATACATGTTTAATAAATAAACAATATTTATTTATTAAAGCTTTAATGGCATTGTGTTGATTATATTGGTCAATAATTTAGTTTTTTATTAAATGAATACATTTTTACACATTTTTACAGGAAAAACACTTTAAGTAAATCTGTAAATATGTTTAAATAAATACATGCATATGCATTGGAAGTGTTATGATATTATTGATTGGTGTATTGATTATAATTGTCAAAAATAACATTTTAATAAGTAAACAATATGTATATTTGTTTTAATAAATAAATTGATAAATAAATGCACAATGATTGAAAGTCTATAGGGCCAACAGTCTGGATGCATTAAAAGTGGAAATGCAAAGCTTGCATTTTTTCCCTTTCATTATTCATTAAAATTTTAATTTAGCAGTGGAAATAATTTAATCGGTGAATGCAACATGTACTGGCCTTTTTCTATAATGCAGAATTTAGAAAATTGGGTTTAGGTTACATACAACAGATTCTTAGACCTTAGTCCCGTGTTAGCTCATGCATTGTTTAGTGAATGTACTATTGGTTTACCACCTTCCATGATTTAAAACTTGAGATAGGAGTTGAAATGATTTTCTGTGAGAATCAATGTTATGCTATAAATGTTGTCTGTGGAGCTTAACCTGCATTAAATCTGAATCATTGCTTTAGCCGTTTATGACTGTGTGTGTTCAAATCAAGCTTCTTCTCATACTGCTATTATAGCGTGGAAACATAATTGACCTTACCCTAACATAACCATCACTTTCTCTGGTCTCTTTTCTGGCTCTTTCTTTCTCTTTCACTTTCCTGTCTCAGGGTGACGTTGGGCTTCCCGGAGAACAAGGGGAAATTGGGTTCCCAGGAGACAAGGTATACCTTCCATGTTCCCCTGTCACATGTCTGGTGTTGTGATGGATCTGTCCAGTTACTCCTGAATGAGTGTTTGTGCTAATATGAGTGTGTTTTATCTTTGTTTGTTTCAGGGTGTGCAGGGTTTGCCAGGCTTACCAGGACCTCGTGGAAACCAGGACCACAGGTTTGTTTCTGAACTGTTTTGTATTTCGTATGTATATCTCACTCAATCTGAAAATTCAGTCATCATTAACTGGACTGGGTTACTCATGTTGTTCAACAAATGGTATGATTCACTTTCTTCTGTCTAACACAAAAGCAAAAATTCTGCAGAATTGTATTTGAATTGAGTTTTCTTTGTAATTAGCTCCCATGAGGAATGATGCTTTTAGTTTAAGGCATATTAAGAGTATCATTTATGGTGCTTTAAGTCAGTTTGGAAGCTTGAAGCCTAATCGTCCATTCATTGTAATTGCATGTAAAAGAGCGACTAGTACATATCTTCAAAACTTGTTCTATGGAAGGGAGTTGTACATGGGAATCTGCATGTAAAAGTTTCTTGACTTTTTCTGGTTGTTTGTTGTCTAATGGTGATCTTGTTTTAGTGGTTTTTTTTTTATGTTTGCAGTTTTAAAAAAAATATTTGAACTGCGTGATTTTAGAGCCTGCATTGAAACTGTAAATTGCATTGTAAATATACCTTTTCGGGTGAAAAACTGCACTCACGACTCAAAAATATGTCACATTTTATGCAAAACAGTTGTTTTTTTGTAATTATTGCTTTCCGGAATGACATGATGATATGTCATCCAGAATTACTTTTTTTTTGTTGTTGTTGCCATAATTAAATATTTTAAAAAAAACAATACAACTTTGTAATTGAACTTCAATTTCTGCATAAGTATTTATTTTTCTGTTTTTGTTAATCTATGCAGATTTGTTTGTTTTTAAATACATAATCTAAGAGCAAGTGCAAGTTTTGGATATCAGAAGTTGTTCAATTATCAGCACTCAAATCTGAGCATGTATAGGTCCAGAGTGCAGTATCAGTAAGATCCATTGATCTGAAGGTTCATTTTATTTCATAGTGTACAGCTGGTCAAGTGTGCATTTGTGTGTTTTGAAGGGCAAGACAGGCGAGAGAGGGCCCAGTGGATTACCAGGCCCACCAGGAGCCGAGGTATGAATCAACATGTACCACTGAAGCTTTTGTGTGGCTCAATGTGTTGCACCAGCTTGTTCTAGTGATGATGTCAGCTAATATACTGGATTCTGATTGGCTGACGTACTCATTGATTTGTGGTCAATCCTTCGCAGGGTTTCCCTGGTGACATCGGTAAACCTGGACTCAATGGACCCGAGGGCCCAAAGGTGTGTTGTTTTAGAGGAAACCTTCTAAAACCTAGTGCTTTTGATATTTGCACACTTATTTTACAGCGTCATCCTGTTGACAAATGTTTTCTTCGTAGGGTAAGCCTGGAGCCAGAGGTTTACCTGGACCTCGTGGAGCAGCTGGACGAGAGGTGTGTGTTGTTTGCTATTAGCTCTAAGTGCTTTAAGTAGACAACAATGAGTTAATCTTGATTTTATTTTGTAGGGCGATGAGGGTCCTGTAGGACCACCGGGGCCAGTGGGACTTGAGGTGAGTTGTGAATCTGCGTATGAAAATCTCCCTGTTTTTGCTGGTTGTTTATTATTATTATTATATTTTTGTTTATAGTAAGGTTTTTTTATTTGCAGTTTTGAAAACGTAAATCGTAAATGTGTAATTTTGATTTTGTTTCAGGCGCTTTAAAGTTGCACTGATGATGGTGTTGCATTTTGATCATTTTAGACTGTTTTGAAATATATAAAAAAAACAATACAATATAAATTTTGTAAAATGTATTTCAAAAAAAATTTTGGGGGGGGGTTATTTTCTTTTAAATTAATGGTTGAAATTTTTATTTCATTTTATTTTATTTCTATTCATATGTAATTTTTTATGTAAAGCATTACCTCTAGCATTGCTCTATAAATAAAAATATAATAATTTAGATAGCACACTGAGATCACGTGACGTCTCATTACACACAGGTTTCATTCTCTTTATGCAAAACGATATTTATTTTTCTCTTTCTGGCGCAGTCTATTCTGTCGTCATCATTTTTCTTATAACAAATTGTTTGCAATTTTGAATTTTGTGAATTGGATATGTGTGGTTTAGATTTATTTAGAGGCCAGTTGCCTTGATTATGGTATTGCATTAATTAATTAATTTAAAGCTGTATTGCAAATATACATCTCTGGGTGAACTGACCTCAGAACCTATCCAAAAATATATTATGCAAAATCTATATATTTAAATGATTTGTGGTTGAAAAATGACCAAGAGTCCATTGGCATTTCCATATTCTGTGAGAGCTCAGCAAAATGTACATTCACCCAATTGACCACAAGGTGGCGCTATAGTGGATTTCAATTCCGAATAGCTTTAATCATGTTTAATATATCAATATATCAATAAATCCAACATCGTAAAGCAGGACGCTCAGAGTCCGCTGCGAACAGCCTCTGTATTACATAACATTCCCGCTCTGGTCTCTGTTTTCCTCTTTTCCCTTCTCTGTCGTTCCACTTTTTCTTGTTTAACTGAACTCAGTGCTTCTCTGGCACAAACTCAGAACATTTCTGGATGTTCTCCATCATTCTGTCCTCAGACAGGTATCTGTTTTCCTCATCTCTCTGTGTGTCTCTGTTGTGCGGTCAGTAATTAGATATGTCTTGGTGAGACTTTCAGTATGTTCTCTGACCGCAGCTCTTCTGCATTAGTATGCATACTCATGAATAGCTCCAACATAATCAAACAATCAAACATGTGCCATATTTAATGGGTGAATCTCGTAAAGAAATCTCATATTTCAACAAAAACAAAAAGAAAAATCACATGCTAATAGTACCACTTTTGAGTGGCTTAACTAATGCATATTAAATTTGCATGACTGCAAGTCAAAAAATTCATTCTAGAACATCATCTTGAAATAAATTGAACATAGTGAAATTCAGTTAAATAATGTATTACAGTATATATTATATTTTTCTGTGTAGCAATAAATAATATTAGAAAATAAGTAATATAATGTATTATAACTGTGGTTACAGTTAATAATGAGATCATACAATATATTATAATGTCTATTCCAATGCATAATTCATGCATTATATAAAGGCTTTAAGTAAAATCAGTTTCTTACTTTTTATTGTATTTATTTTTATTGTATTTATTTTTTGTAAAACACATTTTAAATTTACTTCTCAGTATGGAATAAGCTATATAAATTAAGAAACAAAAATAGTATAGATGCATTATATTTGCATTATAACTGTTGTTATGAGATGAAGCAATGCATGGTAAGTTGCATTATAAGGCATAATTATTGCATAAAGAATATATGAAATGCAATATATATAAAGGCTTCAAGTAGTAATTGAATTTTTTTATAAATATTATTTAGCATTTTGTAAAGCATTTTTAAATACCACTGTATAAAATGTGTTATATGTATAAAAAATAAAAAACATTTTTAAAAAAAAATCAAGATTTTATATCAAATTATGTTCTTAGGCTTCATTTTTTTAAACCCCATGAAAGTGTGTTTATATGTACAGCCTGGTCTCTCATCATTATTTGTCTCCTAAGTAATGTTCTCTTCTCTGTCTGTGTTGTTTTTCCAGGGTCTGATGGGCAGTCAGGGTTTCCCTGGGGCTGCTGGACCTGAAGGGGTCAAAGTGAGAACATGAGAAGAATATAAACACACACAAATCTCGTCCACACATGCGGTCACTCAAACTCTCTCTGATGTCTTTCAGGGCGAGCAGGGTGTGACAGGAAACGCCGGACCCATGGGTGAGAGGGTGAGTGCACAGACTGAGTTATGGCCTTTAAACACACTTTGACCCTCACACTGATGATGTTGTGTTTGTAGGGTCTCGTTGGCTTCATCGGTCCTGCAGGGGAGACTGGACTCGCTGGAGAGAAGGTAAGACACACCTGAGAGCAGCAAATCAGCGTAGTAGAATGATTTCTGAAGGGTCATGTGACACTGGAGACTGGAGGAATGATGCTGAAAATACAGTTGCGCATCACAGGATTACATTACATTTGAACATATATTCAAACAGAAACCTGACATTTTAAATTGTATTAATATTTGACAGTCTTATTGTTTTTACTGTATCTGTGAATAAATAAATGCAGCCGTGGTGAGAAGAGACTTCTTTCGAAAATATAAAAAAAAAAAAACACACATTTAAGCCTTTGTGAAAATGTTCTGTTTTGTGGTTTACTAAGGGTGATCGTGGAGAGATGGGATTGCCTGGCCCTCCAGGAGAGAAAGGATCCACGGTACGGCACACATACACACAAATACCACACATCAATTCTTAATATGCGCTTCCTCCCTCATTCTCGTTGTCTCCAATTATGAATGTTGTTTAAAACAGGAAGAACTGTTCATCCTACAGTAGTTACCTGGCCCACTTCTTTCCAGTCATCAGCTCATGTGTGCTTTGCACATGTCTAGAATATTAATTTCAATTGTGGCTGCAATATGGGTAACAAACATACAAAACATACCACAATATTACCATAAAATAGACTGTGGAAAAGTACAGTAATACCATGTTGTTTTCTTGACATACTGTATGAATATGATAGCAGCCATTAAATGCCTAATATTACCTAATTAGGTGATGCTGAGTGCAAAAGTCATGTAATTAATTTCTTTAACGAGTATGTTTGACTTGTGTGGGCTTTGTATTAGCTTTAATGCATAAAAATTAGACATAAAATAATACCTTCAAAATCATTCATACATGTACAAATCAGCTGAGAATTTAATAAATAGTTATAAAATACTCAGATTCAGACAGGAATAATGTGTTGTTTGTCGCAGTTTTTCTGCTGATTAGGGGAGAATACAAGACTTCTTCACTTTATAAATGTGATGATAACCGTATGGAATCTATGATGTGCTTGAGCAAAACAGAGGCAATGGAATCAGCAGCCCAAAATTATTATGAAACCATTTGTGGATTTCATTCAGTGGAAATGATGCAGGGTGGTGTAATCATGACATACTATAGAAGATATCTCTTTGTAATATAGTATTTATTTTAGAGGTTTGCAGAAAGCCTATCCCAGCTGAACACCTCTGGTGTGACTTTAAATCTAGACCTTGAGCCAAAAAACAATGACTTGTACATACTGTATGTTTTGTACGGTGTGTGTTCGTGTTTTACATGTTTCCCATCACTTACAGGGGCACCCAGGAACCCCAGGAGAGAGCGGCCCACCAGGACCACCAGGCAGTCCAGTAAGTCAACAGCAGATACTTCAGATAGTTTGGATGTTAAAAGCAAGCTGATGGCAATACACAGACATCATCTGCTGTCGTTACATCACTGTACTGTCCGTCAGCTGTCAGACACCTCTGTGTAATCTTCTGTGCTTGTAGTTTGGACGGACAAAACAAACAGATACCGAACAGACAGTAGCAGTGAGAGAGACAGGAGCCAGTCTGCCTGACAGAAATCCTGAAAAGAAATATAAGTCTGCATAATTAATGGTCTTTTATTTTTATAGGGCCCGTCGGGATCACGTGGACCCATCGGCTTGAGAGGACCTAAAGGCAGAAGGGTAAGTCATCAGGGCATCATGAGTGGAACTCAGTTTTTTGGTTTTCTCTACAGTAAAACAGGCCAGGGACTAAACCAGTGGCTTTATGATTATAAACCACCAAACCCAACATTTCTGTTATAGTTACTTTAATGGGTAGGTTAGTTGGTTTGTTAATTAGAAAACTGGTAGCCTAGTTATTTGATCAATATATTTTTAATTATTAATTTAGTTTTAGTGATTTAGATTCGTAGTCAGTTAGTTAAAGTTGGTTAGTTAAACTGATAGGTTAGTCATCTGTTAAACTGATTAGCAGGTTAAATTGTCCAATAGATAGATTCTTAGTAATTTAACTTGTAGAAACTAGTTAGACCAGTTAAACTGGTAGACTAGTTAGTAATCCAATAAATGTGTTCTTTCAGTTAAACTTAACTAGGCTAGTTAAGTTATCTGTTAGTAAATTCTTTATTAGTTGGTTAAGATGATAGGCTGGTTAGTCATCCAACTGATATATTCATAGTTAATCTGGCTGACAATTTAAATAATTTAATAGATCAATTTTTTATTTGGTAGTTTAGTTAAACTGGTAGACAAGTTAGTCAATAAATATATTTTTAGCTGTTTAAACATTAACAGGTTTTTTTAATTACCCTAGTTATTTAACTAGCTTTTATCTGATAGATCGACTGTTTGTTTGTTTGTTAGTTAGTTAGTTAGTTAGTTAGTTAGTTAGTTAGTTGAACTGATTAGGTTAGTTGTGCGATAGATAGAGAGATAAATAGATAGATGACTAATTAGTTAAACTGATTGACTAGTTAACTTGTCAGATAGATAGATTCTTAGTTATTTAGTTACTGGTAGACTAATTAGTCATCCAATAAATAGATTATTTGTTAGTGAAACTTAACTTCTTTTAAAGTTAGTTGCTTAAACTAGTTAGTCATCCAATAGATATTTTCTGAGTTAGATTGGCTGACAAGTTAAATAATCTGACTGATAAATTCTTAGTTAGTAGTTAAGTTAGGGGCCATTCACATATCGCGCCTAAAAACGCGTGGAAAACGCTAGGCGCGCCGCTTTTTTCCTTCTTTCCAAAGCGCTCGGGCAGTTACGCTCCTGAGGTGTCTGCCTTTGCTAAGCAACCATGACGTGCTCTCTCCATGAAGACGCGGAAATTTCGCGCGAAAGACGCGATATGTGAACGGCCCCTTAAACTGGCAGACTGTAGTCATCCATAAATAGTTTCTTAGTTAAACTTCACTAGGCTAGGTTAGTTTAACATATAGTTTCTTAGTTAAACTGGCAGGCATGTTAGTCTTTTGATAGATTCTTTGTTATTTAGTTACTATGATAATCTAATTATTTGTCCGATAGTTATTTAGAATTACTTAATTAGTTATTTTAATTGGTAGACTAGTTAATGCCTAGTTAATAGATAGACATACAGACAGATAGACAGATAGATAGATAGATAGATAGATAGATAGATAGATAGATAGATAGATAGATAGATAGATAGATAGATAGATATACTATAAGTAATTTTGGTATTAATCTTTATGAATGTGTGTCTGTGTGTTCACTGTCAGCTATCAATCACAGAAACACCCGAGACTGTGTTAGCTCACACACACTTGAAAACACACACGGTTAATAACCAGCAGAATCAACATGAATAACTGGAGAGAAGACTGAGCAGAGGGATGCAATGGAGAGTTGAGTGTCTCTGTGCCGCGGTCTGGTCTTAGTTAGAGCCCCTTACTGAGTCCGTAAATCAAGTTGTTGTCCTGATGATTTATTAATTCAATGGTGGGGATTTAACCCCGTTTTTTTGCTTCCTGCCTTCATCACTGAGAAGTTGAACAGGCCAAAACAGAGTAGCGTGTATGTGATATGCTGACAATTACTTAAGACTACTTAAGATCATTGTCTTTATTTAAAACAGAAATACTTCATACAGGCAAAGGTGAAACTGTAACTAATTCATCAATGGTAGAAAAAAGCATTATTTATTATACATGCATTGTTGTTAATGTTTTTTGTTGTTATCCCCCTTCTTACATTTTAGTGATATTTCTATTTTTTTAGATATTTGACCAAAATCCCAACTCTTTTATTTAAAAGAAATTCCCATAGACGTACTGAAGAAGGAACTTAAGACTTGCTGAACATTAGGCCATGATTCTGACCTATTTTCTGTATATTTAAGGTTCAGAGTTCTCTGTTTAATGTCCTCATTTCTTCTCAAGTTCAGTATGGTATCAGCACCTCAGAAAGACATTCACAAACGTTCATGTGTCGATGTATGTCTGTATTTGAAGCATACAGAAGAAGATCAGATTTACTCTGGTTAGATAACAACACAAGGGACTTGCACAATGACGTCGTTTGCGGCACTAATAGGTGCTGAGAAGTAATGAGCCACTTTATTTTCTGTGGTTTATGGATGTGTAACAAGATGTCCGGAACATTAATAACAGTAGTAACCCATATGATGTTTTCCAGCATATTTTACTGAGTACCTTCAGACAAAGAGAGTGTGTGCCAGCTGGCAGAGCCTGTGTGATGATATTGTTTCTTCAGTCTGATGTTTTTTGGCCGGACGCACATGCCATAAGTTACTGTAATTATCAGCGTGCACATGCATTCTTCGAGAGGGAGCGAATGTGTGTCTGGTCTCTTGATGAAGTCCTTGTGTTCAGATGTCTTCAGATTTTATAGGAGAGCCAAACCGCTGTTTGTGATGGTGAAGATGATTCGCTTGTTAAGGATTGTGTAGCATAAATGTGAGATTTTGATGTGCATCCAGACAAAGACAGATGGAACACAGTTCTGTGCCATGCTTAGACCCTCAAGAGCCTCATTGACCTACATGCACAACCCCAAAAAACCCAACATATCCCACACATCTAAAGCCTACAGTGTAGCGCCCCCTAGCGTTTGAAGATATACTTGTGGATTTAAAGTATGTGCGTTCTGCTGCACTGCTCATATTTTTGCAGTTCAGGCCAGGAGAGGGACAAACATGCTGTTTGGGATGTCATAAGAAGGATTAACTCATGGATATTATTGAGACTATGCTCAAATATATTAATGTTTTTTTATTAAATAGTCATGTAAGTATTCATGATTCAGTGAGTATTTTCTATAGTAGTTTTTATTTTAAAGTGCAAACTTTTTACATGTTATTTATACATAAACACATAGGGTCTCATTCATGAAACATTCGTAAATATACAAGTAAATATCTGAGTGATTTGCGCGTAAAGAGAACTTCCCGAAAACTCTTCTCCTGATTCACAAAAACTTCGTAAACGTCAGATGTGATAGTGAAATGTGTGTGTGTGTTAATGAATTCCAATCAGTCGTAAATGGGACGCGCGTGCACGCTCACTCTCACTCTCAATTACCATAAATCCCGCCTATTAAATCCGACTGACAACTATATGTGAGCATCATATTATGACACCAAACGAAGGATTTCAACATGTCTTCTCAAAAGCGACTGAAAAAGAAATATTTCTCATCTGCAGAAATTGAAGTTTTATTATCAGAAGTTCATTCAAAATGCCACATTTTATTTTCAAGCGTACTAGTGGCGTATCAGGTCCTAAAAAAGGAAGTTTGGCAGCATATTACAGATCCTATTACTGGCTCTCATAATAAAAGTTAAAAGAAAAACCGTATGTAATTAATATATATATTTTTTTTTTCAAAATGCTGTGTAAATATGTACCCGATTAAGGTTAATTAAAATGCAGCCGTATTAATGAGCAAAACATTCAGAAGTTAAACGCACTATTTACGCGTGGCTGGGAGCAGGTGTAGATTTCTTTCGTACCAACTAACATTTGGAAAATACGAACGTTTTAATGAATCCGAAAATTTACGCCAAAACCACTTTACACGCGATTTACACAAAAATTCGTTCTGCTCGTGTTTCATGAATGAGACCCATAAAGTGTTATTTTTATAAAACAGATAGTTCCGGTCCTTGATTCTGATTGGCTAAGCCACGTTCGAAGCTGTTTTAAATTACTCTACAAACATACACTTTGTTTACATTTGTGTGTTGCTCGGCAACCACTTTGTTGCAACCACAACTGTTTTTTGAGGAACTACATTGTTTGGCGCAAGAATACTGTTTTTATTCATATCATTACACTTTATTTGCTCCGTTTTATTTTGTGAAATCTTACTACGTATAAAGAATAACAGTTTTATAAAATCAATAAGCCCTGTGAAGCCATGGTTTATGCCCCTTAGTTGTTATAAATTCACTGTAAACCACGGCTTCACGGGCCTTAAAGCTTTATTACTTGTCGATTCTTTGTAATTATTTATAAAATGTGCAAGAAATTGTTTCTAAACCAGTTTTTGTTCGGTGTATTAAGACATCTCAGCCTGTTATTTAATGTGCTGATTTGCACCTCTGTTTTAGGGTCCTAGAGGTCCGGACGGTATGCCAGGAGAACTCGGCGCCGAAGGCAAAAAGGTGAAGGCCGCTGTCCTCCAGAGCTCACCTAGTGACCAAAGATAAATCCCGTGCACATTTGAACATAACTTTCATTAATGTCTCCTCACAGGGTCCTGATGGTCCTCCTGGAAAAATCGGTTTCCCAGGACAAGTGGTAAGATTCCCGTTTTTACATTGTGTTTCTGATTGTGTTTCTACAGTAACTGCTGCCATGTCTCCAGTCTTTTCCATGGCAACAGTTTCTACATCTGTCCAATCTCTTTGCAGGGCAAGATCGGGGAGCCTGGGGAGGCGGGGCCAAAGGGATTTCCGGTTAGTTTCTCTACTGAAATTTCTTTACTGTATTTTTCTCTATTATACTGCATATTTTTAGGGCTGCCCTGAAAAATGTAATATATTAATGTAATAATAATTCATATTATTTGTAGAGAACATTTCATTAATACAATTCAAGTCACGGGTAAATTTTTTTTTTATATATATTTAAATGTTATATTATTTTCTTTTTCAAATGTTAATTTATTATTATTAATGATTTGTTATTATATTAATCATTGATTTATTTATTTGTTGCATCATTTAATTATTTCTATCAAATATTGGACTTCTGTAGGGCATTCAAGGGCCATCCGGGGCTACAGGAGACAAAGGCATCGCAGGGGAGCCAGTGAGTGATGCTTTATTTATTCACAGAAACACATTTCCCAGTGTTTTTTTATGTAAACTGAGAGCTGGAAATCTGCTTTGTGTCCTCTGGGTATTGAGCAACTCTAGAAGATGAGTTTTGATTGTCTCGTTCAGCCCTGAAATATATAGAATAATCGACTTCTAATGAGAATTAGGTTCATGAGCCTTTCTTGGCATTCTGTTGTCTTTTGTAGTTTGTTAAATGTTTGTGATTATGTAGCTGTACAATGTAAATAAGATCTGCAGTATTTCTTCCAGTCTTTGAGACTGTACATACACATCTGCTTCACAGTTTGACTATTTGGCTTCAGATAATGGGAGAATGTAATGTTGAAATGTGTGTGTGTGTGTGTGTGTTTGTATTACTAATAAATGATTTGTTTGTTTTGGGACCAGGGACCTCCAGGGCCCCCAGGAACACTCGGGCCTCCCGGAAATCCAGGGCCAAAGGTAATACACACATACACAAACACACAACTTCTGTCTGTTTTGGTTCCTTTGATTGTAAATGATACTGAGATTAAAATGATTACCGTTTAATCCTGTTTGCACACTCTGTCATACTTTATAACTGATTAATAAATGTAATTTTAGCTCATTAATCCATCTGTTTTGGCAACAAAAAAACATGGAAATAGAAAAAATGTATGCTCTCTCTTTTTCCCAGGGCCCTGCGGGAAAAGTTGGCGATCCCGGACTTCCAGGAGAACCTGGAGAAAAGGTGGGATAAATTGTGGGCTCTTTAAACACTATTTATATAAAAATAACATTTTATTAACATTATAAATGTCATCAGTGTCACTTTGAATCAGTTTAATGCATCCTTTCTGAATAAAAGTATTAATTTCCTAAACTTTTGAATGGTAGCACGTCAGGGTTTTCACAAAAATATGAAGGAGTCAAAACTGTTTTCAACATTGACAATAAAAACAACTGTTTTTTGAGCGGCAAATCAGCGTGAGAATGATTTCTGAAGGATCATGGGAAAATTCAGCATTACATCACATGAATAAACTAAATTTTTTAATATATTCACATTGAAAATACTCATTTGAAACTGTAATGATATTTCACAGTATTACTGTTTACAGTAATTTCCTGTATCTTGATCAAAAGCCTTGACGAGCAGAAGAAAAACTAATTTAATTATTCCACATTTTCTACTAGTAGTTTGTATATTATATTATATTATATTGTATATATTATACGTTTATTTGGGCAACCTTGAATTTGTGTTTTATCGAATTAATTGTCTATTTTATGTTTATTGAACTAAATAGAAAAGAACAAATAAAGGTCATGAATTTTAGAAGCAGCTTTGAAAAAGTTCCATACAACGCTTTAAAAGAAATTGAAAATAACAGCCCATATAACATTTAGTTAGACTTCTGGAGATTGCTAATCAACAATTTCCTCCTTTTTCTGCCCATTTGTTGGGGAAAAATAGCTACTTTTTAAGAGCTCTGGGTCCTATTTTGTATCCTATTCACGAAAAGAGCCTGAAATTATTGTTTACCCATTTCCCATAATCTTCTTGCTCGAGGTGCTATTATGCTGCACTAAATAACTGTTGCTAAATCTGCTTTTGGTTGGCAGTTCAAGGCCCCAGTGAGGTTCTGTAATGAGTAGCACAGCGCATGTGTCGCAATCGCAGTCTGAAGAGGAACCATATGACTATATTTGCATTGTTAAAGTTAGATAATGTCCGCCTGCGCTTGGCAGACGCAGATGTGCTGTCACACGTCATTGGTCATAATTCCTGTTTGGCTGACTGGACTTGTGTAATTAAATAAAAGGAACATGAACTTGCTAGAAAGAATAAAACTGCCTGTGTGTCCGGACTCTTATTTTGTCTTTTCATCATTTTTGCAGGGGTCACTGGGGGCTGTGGGGAACGCTGGGGCAGCAGGACTGATCGGAACGAGGGTGTGTGTTTAATGCATCTGTGAAACATGGATTTGATGTATATGAATGCACAAAAACATAATTTTGTTTGTTTGCTACAGGGAGAACCGGGTTTAGAAGGAGAGGCTGGCCCGGCTGGCCCTGATGGTGCCAAGGTAATCAAATATTCACATCTCTTCAAAAATACAATATTTAAACCACAAAAAAATGTAGAACAAAAAAATGTGTTTTTTGAACAGGGTGAGAAGGGTGACATGGGCGGAGAGGGCGAGCAGGGTGTCAGAGGTGACCCGGGAATCAAGGGAAAAGAAGGGCCGATGGGCGACCCTGGGCTTACTGGCGTCAGAGTGAGTGATGCAGATGTGAACATCACACTCATACTTTACTTTATACATCAAAACACATCCTGCGAACAGGGCTTTCAGCTAGTAAATGAAACAACAGTATACTACCCAAAAAGTAAAACCCAAAAGATTAGGCAATCTTAAAATATACATATGAATAAAGATTCAATATTTACAAATTATATATATATGTTTAAATCTGCCAGGTAACCTTTGTAACAGTGGTCGGTTAATGCCTTTGGATTATGATCAGTAAAAATATATAATTTTTTTGCATATTACAAATTACATTTATCACTAAAAACATTTTTTTTTTTTTTTTGAAAACTAAATTGACACAAATCTCAACAAGTATGTCTAAAAATGACTTACAGAACCCTGGCCCTTCAGAAAAGTTATTGCATGGGGAAAAAACTATTTTAGTATTATTTATAATATTATTGATTAATATAGATTATTTAGAATTATATTTTCTATTTTAACTTGTTTATTTAATATTTATATTTAAATTTTTAATTGTGATTTTATCTTAAGTTTTATTAATTTAATTCAATTTTGTATTAATTTATTACATACTTTCGTTTTAATAATTCAAGTTACCTCAACTTAGTTTCCAAGACAAGATTTAAATTAAATTTTCTAGTTTTCTAAGTACATTTTTTTACACTATATTATATTATATTATATGACAAAACCAGTTTTAAGTCGCTGGGGTATATTTGTAGCAGTAGCTTAAAAAAACATTGTATGTGTCAAAATTATTGATTTTTTATTTTTGTCAAAAATCATTAGCATATTAAGTAAAGATCATGTTCCATAAAGATATTTTGTAAATTTCCTACTGTAAATATTTCAAAACTTAATTTTTGATTAGTAATATGCATTGCTAAGAACTTCATTTGGACAACTTTGTATATGATTTTGTATTTAGATTTTTTTGCTCCCTCAGATTCCAGATTTCCAAATAGTTGTAGTTCGGCCAAATATTGTATTTTATTGTATTAATATTTCACATATTATATTTTACTTTAGCTTTATTTCAGGTAAAAAACTATTTTAATAGTTTTAGTTATTTTAAAAATAACAGATACAGTTTTGTTTTGCTAATTGATGGTGGGGTTGTTTTCGTTGCTTTCCCTCATTTGTGCATGTGTGTTTAAGGGTCCTGAAGGAAAGCCTGGTAAAAATGGTGAGAGAGGGAAGCCAGGGTTTAAGGTAAGACATTCCAGTTCAACATAACATTTTGTTTGGTTGAAGTTATGCAATTATCTTTAATCTATTAAGCACAGTATTGACTGTACTTTCACATTGCCTGCAGGGTGCCAAAGGTAATATCGGCCACCTGGGAGAGACTGGAACCATGGGAAAGATCGGACCAATCGGAACCACCGGACCAAAGGGCTCTCGAGGAACCATCGGACATGTGGTAAACAGATGCATCAGTTCTCTGCTTTTAACCTGCACAAGAAACGTGTCTACCTCTCCTTCTCTGTCATCTTTGAGCTATGAATTTAGCTAAAAAGCACAGTAAATTTGACATTGACTTTAACTTTCCCACTGTGTCCCAGGGTGCTCCCGGGCGTATGGGGATGCAGGGAGATCCGGGAATATCAGGATACGAGGTGAGTACTCGCATCAGTGCTCTGATTTATCAACTCAAGTCCGCTAGTGCTTAAAAGCTCTTTCTTTCTCTCAGGGTCACAAGGGACCTCAAGGTCCAATAGGATCCCCGGGACCAAAGGGTGAAAAGGTAAAATATATTATATAAATTTTGACATATGTGACCTGCACAATAACGTCACCCATCATGGTTGAATCTATGCTAGACGTGGACCTGAATACATAAAGCTTAGGTTTAAACTACATTGTTATTACCTGAAAGTGCTTTTAAAACACAATGTCAAATGAATATTAAAATGAAACGGCATCATAATATTATCATATAATATATTACCATATATAATTAGGCACACTAATATGAACTGCCTTGAATCAGTTTTCTGTGATCATCTGATGTTTCACATTATGCAATGTTTTAGGGTGAACAGGGGGATGATGGGAAGGTGGAGGGTCCTACTGGTCCTCCAGGACTCCGGGTGAGTCTCTTTTATTATCCTGTTTATATCTGTCTGGGATTTCCTCTAATTTCATTAGCGATATTTGCAGCTTGATGCATGTGTTTGTGTATTTTCAGGGTCCAGTTGGAAAGCGAGGAGACAGGGGCGAACCGGGAGATCCAGGATACACGGTGAGATAAGAAAGACCAGTATTGTCTAACTTCATATGAAGTGCATTAGCTAAGCTGCTTGTGCACTGTCAGCGCACACCATCATGTGACCGTTTCCTATAATAGATTGTTTAAAGGCAGTCTTTTATGGTAATTGGCTAAACATAAAAAATATGTTATAGATCACATGAAGATACTATTTCAAGACAGTATCTGACTAAAATTACCACCAGCAAAAATATGGTTTGAGTGAAGATGTATGTGTTTTAATAGATAAATGATAGAACTTTGGATAGCGACTATATACAATATTATTAGCAATCCTTGTTAAGGAAAGCATCAATAATATTAAAAACATTGCTTATACTTTATACAGATGGTGAGATTTTCATGATCAAGCACCACTCTTCAGATTTTCTCCACAAAAAATATATTTAAATTTTTTTTTTTAATAAAAAAAGAAAATATGAATAAATAAATTGTTATTAATTTATAGATTTTCTTAAGTAACCTTTTATATGTAGTTTGATTTACATTGTTAATCTTTTTTCTTTTTTGTTTGACAATTATTCTTTCAGTTCTTGAATCATTTTGATAATTTAGTGTCATTGCAATAATATTATACTTTTTATTACATTAGTATATAAACTTAAAATAAAATGAGAAATGTCATAAACGGTAAATATATATATATATATATATATATATATATATATATATATATATATATATATAAATATATATATATAATTTTTGTTGTTGTATTTTAAAGTCTATTTTATTTCTCATGATGAAAATGTTTGAATGGTTTTATCTCTGTTTTGTATATGCAGGGTCAGCAAGGTGTTGATGGTTTTCGAGGCAAACCTGGTGCTCCTGGTCTACCTGTGCGTATAATATGATATCAGATCTTAATTACAGACATGCCTGCTCTCAAATATGCACAGAAGAAGAAATTTTTTTTTATTTTTGTAATGCATTTTTAGGGTGATCCTGGTCCACGTGGAATACAAGGCCCTAAAGGATCCAAAGGAGAACAGGTAATGCTATGATTGCAGCTCATGTGTGTGTTAGCATGTGTGCATATCTTCTACTGGATTTCAGATTTCATTACTTATGTTTTGGAATGGCAGACTTAAACAACATGTGGTAGAAATCAGAGTCTTGTCACATACTTCAGCAATAAGGGCTAGATGTGTGTGTACAGTACGTTCGTGCTGTATGTGATTACTTCTATGCCTGTGGTTTTCGTCTTGGCATTGCTCGTTTTTCTCACATGCTTTGTTACTCTCTATCACTTCCTCTCTGCCTCAAAGGGTCAGAAGGGTAAACAGGGTCACCAGGGAGAGCGTGGCAGCAGAGGCACACCGGTAAGAACACACAGCTCTTTTGTTTTATTAGGGTGAATCTCACTAAGAAATAAGGGTTAATTATCATTGGTGTAAAGTTCCCATCAGCAAACAGACACAGTTCAAATGATAAAAGCATCTGCCAAATATAAAAGCATAAAAGTAAATAACAATACTACATGAAAATGTAATTAAAATCAGCACTAGAAAGGATTTCTTCCTTAATCACTTTCTAAATGGACAGTTTTCTCTGTATTTTCTCTTATCAGGGTGTTGTGGGGTTGCATGGCCCGAAAGGCACAGTGGGTCGAGAAGGACAGGAGGGCGTTCCTGGCACAGACGGGATCCCAGGAAAAGATGGAAGCAGAGGAATACCAGTAAGAATTCCAGACCGGATCTTTGATTCCTGACCTGATCTCTGTCTTCAGGTCTATTAGTTACATCCTTCTCTTTGTTTCAGGGCGATCAGGGAGATGATGGTGAGTTTGGTTTGCCTGGTAAACCCGGAGCACCTGGAAAAGTTGGCGTCATCGGTTTACCAGGTCCACAGGGATCATTTGGTGCAAAGGTCAGAGAATAACATTTCACCACCGTTATCACTTATTTATGCGTTTGTTTTGTTTATTCACATCCTAGGAAAAATACAAAAATAATTACATGAAAGAATAAAAGTTGATTGATTGATTGATTTATCGTTAGCATCCTAGACAAAATGCTAATTATAATATTATTATTTCTCTTATTGATGTATTGTATTTGTTATATTTGTGCATGAATAGGGTGAGAGGGGTCTTCCTGGTCATCCTGGCCCTTCAGGAAAGAGAGGTTTTAAGGGAGGAATGGGTCTTCCTGGATCGCAGGGAGCCCGGGGTCCTAAGGGCCGACCTGTGAGTACTACACCCAGACAAAAATACTCCAGAAATACTGTTATTATCCCTACGAACTCCCCAACCGACTGTATCCTGTTTACAAAAGAACCCAGAGTTCATCTTGGAAGGAAATATTAATACTAATCTTTGATTTAGGGTGACATCGGGGAACCCGGCTTTCCAGGGATGCTGGGAATGTTTGGACCGAAGGTGAGTTTTATCACCCAGTGCCAGGTATCCCATTTAAACCATTATTCATGGTTAAAAACAGAAATGTGATCGTCTGTGTGCGTCTGCCCAAGAGAAACAAACAGAGATGAGATTTATCCGTTCTGAAAGAGGTCCTTCCTTTGGGAAGCATGTTTTTATCCACACGCTCGAAGAGCATCATAATTCACGCTCACACCGAGGTGTATTTTTGTCAAGGAGCAGGACTTTCTCCGAAAGCCGCAGCCGTGAGCTCATAAAACAGGACAAGCGCAGTGTGGTTGCGGCGTCCTAATTCATTCAGACTCATTCATGCCTCTGGTTTAACTAGATGAACTAGAGTTATGGAAAAAAAAGAGACCACCAGTGGTCCTGACAGTGATAAACAGACATGTGTTTAATACTGTCGGTCGCCACTGAATGTTCCACTCCATAAATCCTCTAGTGCTGCTCATAACACACACACACACACCAGCATTAATGTTGGGTTAGGCACAACTGTGTGTTTGTTTATGTGGGCTTGATGTTTGGCTTGTTTAATTTAGGGGCCTCCTGGAGACTTTGGACTGAAGGGCATTCAGGGGCCTAAAGGGCCACAGGGCAGCATGGTGAGCATGTACACATCTGTCTGTCTGTCTGTCTGTCTGTCATAACATCTCTTTTTGTTGTAATATTTCCATGTTGGTTTCAGGGTAGAGGGGGTTTGGCTGGACCTGTTGGTGTGATCGGCCCTATCGGCAGTCCGGTGAGTATACATCACTTTACACACAACTGTAGTGAGCAGTGTGTGTGTTGACCTCTGCTGACCTCTGCTCTCACACTGCTGTCTCTCTGTAGGGCCCGAGAGGAGACACTGGCAACAAAGGAGAGATGGTGAGACATGATTCATTCTTTCTCTTCAGATCTTGATATCACAGTATATCTTACAGGTTTCTCATAAACACATTCTTTTTTTTCACACAGGGTGTTCAGGGACCTCGAGTGAGTCTTTACAATGACACACACAGCATTTCCCATCATCTGCTGCTTGTGTTTATTTTAAGAACGCTTGTCTGTTTGTAACTTGTTTATTTGTGTGTTTTTCAGGGTGCTCCTGGACCACGTGGACCTCCTGGACCTCCGGTAAAACACACACTTCTTTCTTTTAATAGACTCTCTCAGAACAGAAACACACTTGAGCTTACTTGAGCTTTTTAGGACCTAGCATATATGTCCAATGATTCGTATCTAAGCTTAATGACAGCAGAATAACCCAGAAACTGTTCCATTTTTATAATGTTAAAAACCCATTTTAAATGTATATTGTTTTACATGGTCCCCAACAAGACGTTTTGTCAGATTCTACTCAGTTGTAGGAACAATTTTGTCCCCAAACTGAAGTAACCCCATACACACCTATCTCTACTGTTTTAAATAATATCAGTATTATTCATGATGCTTGTGATTGATTGTTTTACTATTCGGTTCTCTACAGGGTCCACTAGGAATCCCATTGGCATTGGTAAGCTTTTTCAATAACATTATTTCTTTGTTTATTTTAAATGATATATTTTTTTGGTTTATTTTGTATTGATTCACTTTATTTTGTTCATTTATTCACACATTCAGTGTTATATTCTGTGTATCTGCGTTATGAAGTTTGCTCATGTGCATGTATGTTGTAGAGACAAGATTTTGGACTTGGATTGGCCCAGCCAGTTTTTATGGAGACACACACACAGAAAGTAGAGGTGAGATCATTCACAAACACACACACACACACACGCACACAAAGGACATAGCCTGTTTATTAAAAATAATTCACTATGATTTTTGATGTTCTATTGGCCATTTATCTACTTAACAAACATATGTTCTAAGAACATTTTTGCTAATGTTTCTATTAATTTATGATAATGTTATTTCTAAATGTTCTCTGAACATGCATTTTTTTAAATGTTTTAAAAATGTTTCTTTTCAGGGCAGTTATGCATACACTAAGGGAACATTCAATTTAAAAAAAAAAAAAATCAAACATGAAGGCAATGTTACTTTTGAATGTTCTCCAAACATTCTAAAACAAGTAGTTTCAGAAGTTTCATTTCATTTCAGAAATAAAACATTCTAATGCTAATGTTTTGAGAACACATCTGAACAAACATTCTGTTTAGATTACTAGAAGAATGTGAATTGTTCGTACCTTTGAAAGAACCTTGGCAGGATGTTAAAGTCCAGTTGTACCGTTGACTGTGTTTTTAACGCTGTCTTGCTGCTCCCTCAGGCTCGGGGGCTGATGGACATGCCCATGTTGGATCAGGCTCCAGAGATCCTGCGGACTCTCCATTACCTGAGCTCTCTGGTCCACAGCCTGAAGAACCCGCTGGGCACACGAGATCATCCCGTTCGACTCTGCAAGGACCTGCACGGCTGCCGGGACACGCTCAACGATGGTGCGTGTGTTGCACCTGAAAATAGTTTCATTGTAGAGCTAAATACCACATATAGAATCTGTAGATAGTTGTAATAATTAAGCATTTATCATTTTCATATTCATAATATATTTGTGTTGTTATTTTCAGGCACTTATTGGATCGACCCAAACCTAGGCTGCTCCTCAGACTCTATAGAAGTGACGTGCAGTTTCACCGGTGGCGGACGTACCTGCCTCAGGCCCATCACCACAGCCAAGGTCCGCAACATTCAGATGTTACATCATTGCTTTTTGATTTGATAAATGCATGTCCTTGTATCTTGAAAGGATTTGTTTACAAAAGCAGTTCATAATAATGCTTTTTCATTGTCTGGTTGCAGCTGGAGTTCAGTGTCGGACGTGTCCAGATGAACTTCCTGCATCTGCTGAGCGCCGGAGCGGAGCAACGAATCACTATCCACTGCTTGAACGTGACAATCTGGAGCCACGCCCCCTCCGAGCCACCGTCCCAGAATGCAGTTCAATTCCAGGCGTGGACCGGAGAGACGTTGGAGCCGGATGTGTTAACAGACACCTGCTGGGTGAGCGTTCCCTTCAAGAAGCTATCAGCCACCTGACAACCATCCAAAGCACCTTAGTAACCTTCACTTAATAACAGCCACATAAATTTTAGCATTATGTGCAAAGAAAATTAAATTTCAAGTTTATTTCCAATAACGAAAACAATTGTTTTTATTGTTTTAATTGTAGTTAACAATAACACATGAATTTAGTCACAAATTAATTTCCTGTAGTCACTTTTGTATGCATGTCTTCACTGATTAGGTGTTTTGTATTTTATAGCAACTAAATGGTCGCTGGCAACACACTGACTTCCTGTTCCGGGTGTCGGACCCTGCCTTACTTCCTGTCGTACGCATAGGCAACCTACCAAAGACAACGGCCTCATCTCGCTTTCACCTAGAAGTCGGACCTGTGTGCTTCCTGTAGTGTGTGGGAGATTATGAGTGTGTGTGTGCTCATCAAACACACAGGCCCCGCCTACGTCCCGCCCCATTCGACATTCAGCCACTGATTGGACTGCAGAAACAGAAAGAGGTGGTATGGGCGGGGCTTTGGGGGATTTAGCACTAGAGACTCCTACATTCTAAAGGAAATCCCGCCCCTACCAGCCATGGATGTCCAATCAGATTTGACTCCTCTAGAAAACAAGCCAATCATCTCACAGGGATGAACACTCAGGACATCCGGGCCGGAGAAACTGCCAAGCCCTCTGGCTCTGTCTTTCTCTCTCCTTTTCTGTCTGTTTCAGCCTATTTCTTTGGTGCTTGCTCTCTTTCAAATTATTATTAATAATAATAATAATAATATTAATTATAATTATAAGTTATTATAATACTTGTGCTTTTCAGCAGAATCAGCAGTATATTGAAGAGATGAAATAAGATCATTGGGAGGTATTATATGTACATATACATTTATTGTTTATCGGATCTTTTATATGGTAATTTTATCACATGTAAAAAAAAAAATGCTAAAGTGCAATAGGAAAACGAAGAAAAAATAATTGATTATTGATTATATATTAAGTGTGTGTCTCATTAAGGAAGGTTTTTCAGGGGTGTTGTCATTCAAACGTGTCATTTTAACACTCCATCAGACAGGGAAGTGTGTGTGTGTGTGTGTTTGTGTAAATGAGTTTGGGTGTGACTGTGAGTGTGTGTGTGTGTGTATGTGTGTGTGTTTATGTGACGGATCAATAAACATATGAAGGTGCATGTTTCTAGCAAACGTATAGACACACCTGTGCATATCAACATACATGGCCCTTGTTTTTAAAACAGCCTGTCACTTTAAGGGGGCGTGTCTCAATCAAATGGGTGTGTCTTGTTCAAAGGGTTTATGAGGGTGCATCCCTCTTGAAAGCACATCTGGGTCATATTTCACCTGAAAAGAGAAGGAAAGCACAAATTTGCATGGTGACATTTTTGTGAAACAAATTCACCCCCCCCCCCCCTCCAAAAAAAATTCTTTTTCATATTTTTATAGTTACTATTATAATTTGAATTATTTTGTTTAAAGATTATTACAGTAATACAGAACTTTGTCATTGCTGAAATATTACAGAATAACAGTAATAAGTATTTCAGGCAATAATGTGGGTGTCATGGAAATATCACAATGCAAAAAAGTGGACCTCAAAGGCAATCTTTTGACTATGCAAAATATATGTTTTATTATTTATTTTTATTTTTTTTGTCATTTTTTTCAACAATAGAGAAAAGATAACAGTATAGTAACAGACTTTTCTTTCAAGCCTGGAATCTGAATTGCAAATAAAAAGTCACATTTAGCCATTTAGCATTTTTTATCCATAATTTTTTTTTTTACTCTCAAGCACGAAATATCACAGAGGTTTATGTATTTCTTTTGATTTTGGGGTAAAATATGACTTAAGTCTTGTTATGGACAGGTTTTTGTGAGATTCACCCATTAAAGGTTTATCTTGCTAACTGGTGCTAATTTGAAGCTGTTGTGAAGATTCTTTTGTCTAGTGCCCATGTTGTTCTGAATTATGTTTTTTTTGTGTACTCTAAAGGTTCTCTCAGAAACACAAGCCAAAATCCATGTTTAATTCAGATGCGATGAGCGTTTTTGCAGCACATCTGTGCATGTTGAATGCACGACGCGATAGGCTTGTGTGCTTTGCTTTCCTCTGTGGTACAGACGTGAGGTACTTTCACCTCACTAGCACAATCGAATGCCTTTTGTAAGGGAAAACATTTCTGTAGCTGGAATTGTCATCAGAAAGTCCATCATCATGTGCAAATAATGATCGTAATCTCAATACAACCGAAATATTGGGTTCCCTACAAAAAGGACGCTAGTGATGTTCTGTTCGATCTTTTTGTTTCTTTATTCTTCATGATCGTATGTATAATTCTGCAGGCTTTGATGTATACAGTCAGTCCCTTTTGCTAATTTAATGTTATTTAAATTTTACAAACGCGCTTTTAACCAAATTATCTGTTGTGACAGAGTTTCTCTCCAGGTAACTTAATTATCCGTATGCCAACTGCTCTTACGGTTGATAGATTTATTTTATGTGTAAATTTGGGGTTCCAGAGAAGACATTATATTGCTTTTTTCAATCTGTTTTTATTTTTCTATCCTGTTTATTTTTGTCTATAATATTAATAATAATAATAATAATCTAAAGTCGTACTGTACCAGGACTGTGTTCTATATTATTTCTGAAGTTTAAAACATGTGAAGGTTCAGTGTCAGAAGGTGATTACCTCAATGCTCTGCCATTTCTGTTTGTGAAAATTCAACTCTTAAATTCAAGGCTCGGTAATCTCATCTCTGTCGGCTTCATCGCAATCAGTTTCTTCTCTCAACACGTCCTCAGTTTTCCTCATTGTTGGTACTTGGTTAAATATGTGGACTCTGAATTGGAATTAATGCTTACATACCCAATAAAAATCTTCTTACACCAAATTCTTCGTTTGGTGCCGTTGATTGATTAGTACAAAACAGCAGACTTCAATCAGGTTTGACGCCATATTGAATCTAACGCGTATGAAAACGAGGCTGATGTAAAGATGGGATATATCATCATTTGTCTTTTCGAGGAACACCGTGTGTAAAGGTCCTAGATCAAGTAATTTCCACAATTCATAACTTTCAAAAATTTCTATTGAGTTTTGTGTTTAATGAACGTTTATTAACCTGAAAGACGTTAGTCATGTGATCAATCCATATGGTGTTAAACACCAGTCAAAATCATTGAACGCTGTAGCCTACTTGAGTCCCTCACAGCCTCATATCCATTCATGTCAAAATTTACCAAAATATATAGCTACAAATGTTTTTACTGATCAGATAATTGTGCCTAATAATATAAAATAGTATAGTCCTATTATGAATCAGTGGACACTATTTTTAACGTTAGAACGGGTGCATTTTCACAAGGCTTCTGTCCATTATTATCTGCTTCCTGTAATTTTTTAGCTGTATAAAATACCTTGTTATCTTGCTTAAAACTGAAAATTGGTATATCTTATATTGTTTTAATGCATTGGCATAATTGTAAACACAGAAGTTCAAATCGTTTTACCTCTACAGCACTTTATTATTGTAGTATTTGACTTGCACATTCAAATAAAACAGCATAAATCATGAACTGCAAATGTGGATAAATCAAATAGGCCTAGTAATAAATTAGAACATACATTTTTAAAAATCTAAGATTTTCCATGATGTTAACTATAAAATTCCCAGGATAACATACCAAGAAAAAAATACACAATTTCATACCACAAGTACACTATTTATTTGTCCATTTATTAAAATCATGTAACATTATCAAACGGTTTATTTCAGTGATTGCTTGTTGAGTTTAATACAAATGATCGCTTCACTTCAACCAGGTGTGTTGCAACAGCAGCAATTTGAATAAAAAAAATAGCTGCATTAAAAAACTCTTTTGACCTTGTTCTACATACAAAGATTAATAGTATTTAACCTGAAGACGGGTTTACCTGCTTTACTGGCACATATTAGTACATACTCCAAAAAATAAAAAAATTACCTGTACAAATATAAGCTTATAAGTACATTACATTTTCAAGTTTGTTATTTGGCAAGAATTTAGAATGTTCAGGGTGAAAAAAAACACATGCACTGGCCTTAAACTTTGACCTGATAAACTACTCTGTAGTCTGTATTATCCTTTACCAAGATTTACAATCAGTGTTGATCGAACTGGATTTAGATGTACCTGCTCTGGATGATGTCAAATAGTTGAATAAACTCACACTGTAGTTCTACTCTTCACAAAAGAATGTGTGCAAGAACTAAAAAAGTGATCAGTACAAAGGAGACGTGTCCTGAGGTGGAGTGGGCGGAGCCATGGAGGTGGTGTCCACAGAGAGCATGTTCCAACAGCAGGTGAGTCTCAGGTGTGATACCTACAACACGTTTCAATCCATTACTACTCAATTGACAGTTTTATGTAAAACTAAAAACTTTTTGGATAACTGAATTAGAGGCAACTAACTGAAATAAGTACTAAAACTAAAATCAAAATAATATATATATATATATAAATAATCACTCTGACTTTAAATGCTTATGATGTCTTTTCTATTACACCTATATCCAAAACAGATATTTTATTACATAATATTTTGTCATAGAATAAATTACAATTGCTTTAAAAAAATTATCTGCTACTACAACTGAAACAGCAGAACCTTGATCTAAAAAAATAAGAAGCCTCTTACCACGGCTGCATTTATTTGAACAAAAATACAGTAAAAACTACATACAACTCTATATAAATATTACAATTCTGTAAAAGGTTTTCTATTTAAATATATTTTAAAATGAAATTTTAAAGGCTATTCTTTCTGATCAAAGCTGAATTTTTAGTCTCATTCCTCCAGTCTTCAGTCAGTGTCACATGATTCTTCTGAAATAATTCCAATATGCTTATTTGCAACTCATTTCCGATAATTATCAACATTAAAAACTGTTGTGCTGCTTTATATTTCAGGATTCTTCGATAAATATAAAGTTCTATTATATTATATAAAGTTATATTATATAAATATAAAGTTCTATAAAAGTATTAATTTGAAATAGAAATTATTTGTAACATTTAACAAGTAAATGTCTTTAATGTCATTTTCACATCAGTTTAAGGATCCTTGCTTGTTAAAAGTATCCTATTTAAAACATTCAATCAAAAAACCTTAGTGACCTCAAACTTTTAAACAGTAGTCAGTGTCTGTGATCTGTCAATCATTGATATGGTAACCACACATTCACAAAAAAACAAAAACAAATTATCTTTATGGAACATTGATAATTTTGACCCATAAAATGTATTGTTGGCTATTGGTACAAACTTCCACGTTGTTTTGAAACTCACTGTGCTGTGACCATTCCTCCCAGTGATGATGAAGTTCCTCATCGTGTTCATGAGTGTGAGCTGGAGTAAAACACATCACACAACTTTTTAATAAGTGAAAGTTGGCATTAATCTGCCTTTAACTTGAAGATGACAGACAGAATCCAAGATGTTCAAGGTTCAGAGCAGATCACACCACTGCTGTGCTGTAACAGAAGCTGGCGCAGCTCTCTGGTCAGGATCTCCAGCTGGTCGTGGAAGTGGATCTTATCCTTGATCAGAGCGTGGATGGTGTCCTGCAGCTCAAACGCTGGACAGCACACAACAACAACAACACACTGCTGCGAGTGACACATCCTGAACATACACCTGACATCAGAACTGTAGGATGAAGACACACTCATCTGAGAGGGATGTGCTCTGCTTTATCCTGATCAATCCAATCATTAGGTGAACTCATGAATTAGAGCATGGTCATAGATTCTACTGATGCAACCGGATCAACTCCACACCTGCACTGCAGTGTCACCACACTATATACACCATAGAAAATGTGCTATACATATTTTATATTCCAAACAAATGAGATTTGAGAGCTGCAGCAGAGGGGAAGATTTTATGTTAATTACACTATCAATAATATATTGTGCAAGTTTTAAGGAGCCAGGTTTAGAATAACATTAAAGGGAACAAAGCACGTTCCGTTCGAGGTGAATTCAGCTTTCTGCTGATTAGCTTACAGACTTTAAGACCTCAATGGCTAAAACAAGAGCACCAGCAGGAACTGCAGGATGCATTTACATCTACTTTTTACATATAAATTTGGTTAGGCAAGATTCTTACACCCTCATGTAAAGAAAAAAAACCTAAGTGAAAAGTCCCTCTGCAATGCACAGAAGAAAAACTTTTACATAAAACATCATGTTCAATGGGCACAATACTTTAGCTTGACTCAAGCATGCCATTAAATCTAGATGTATGACAAACACCTCAATCCATTAAACATTTAACTGCATTCAGTTCAGAGTTTAGATAAAACGCATAACCAAGAAAAATTTAGCCAACTTTAAGAAAATCCAAATTTGATGTATGTCAAGTAACAGTTAAAAAAAAAAAAAAGTATATTGTACAGGTACATTTCAGGTTCAATACATTGCATGTGTGTGTGTGTGTGTGGACTGATACAAATGAGACCTGGAAATAAAGAAACTTTGAACAGAAGCGCTTTATTAAGCTTTATTATTTGCAAATAATTATGAACTCTTGGGAGCCCTGGTGCGCTTCTTTCGCACAACCACAGGCTTCTGACTCCTCAGGATGGCGCTTACGCGTCTCAGAGCAGCCTGGAAGACAGAGAGAGCAGAACTCAACTATAACTCCATAGTTGATTTTAAGGAAACAGCATGCTTTCACTTTGAAGCCTTCAACCTCTTGTTTAGAAGTATTTCCTACAAGCAAAATGTGTTCTACTACAAATAACAAAATATAAAATGTATGTTTAAAAGAGGCTTTTGGGCTGTGTGAACTCACCATGCGCAGGTCCTTCCTGTATTTATTTTTGCGGATGATGTTCCTCACGCTGGCGAGAGTTGTGCGAGAGTTCTTGTTGATGGTGATCTTCTCGTAGGAGGTGGCAGGTTTACACTGACCTGAAACAAGCACGCTTTTAAAATCTAAATTCCTGCAGACATTTAAAAACAGATTCAGAGCAGACATTTAGATTAATCCCTGAACCTGTAAGTGCACACTCACCTGAACGTTTCTTCAAGATGACGACCACACCTTTGCCATCAGCGGCCGGCTCGATGCCAACGGTCTTGCGGTGAATGAGACCATTGAAGCGGAAAGCATTCCTGGCCTTCAGATTATTTGGCTCCTGAAAGACAGGAAGAATATCTGAGGTCAGAAAGCAGCGGTTATTTTATATGCAGCAAAACAAAAACATGCACTATTTTCAGTCAAATTATTAATACAGAGGAATAACTACAGCAATTCTCCAGAGGAATCAGAAATTTGTTCTGACAGTCACAAATAACAGTTAAAAGCACACTGAAATTAGATAAATAACTGCATAGTTTGAATAACATCACGACTATTTTTACCAAGGTTATTTCAGTGCAAACTAAATGTCCCTTGAAATAAGTTCATGAAATTACACAGATCTGAAGAAACAGTAGACAGGTCATGACATCCATTTGATACTGGAAACAAAGGCATACGTCAGGCAAATAAATCATGCTTATGCACTTATATTCAAAAGTGTCAGTTTTCCTATTCCTTCATCCAGTTCATTACAGTAACACAGCAGCTGATGAACAGCACTTTTACAACTAGAAAGTAATTCTGAATTTCTGAGCTTAATCAAAGCCTGCATTCTTTCTTTTGAACCTGTATTTCTGCATGCACCACTAAGAAATACATAACACCAGCTAACTGATAATAAGAATTAAACACAACCAATCCAATAACCCAGTAAAGCCCTGTCTCAGCAGCGTCCTCAGTCTAGCTGAATGGAGTGACTCACGGTGCTGTAGGTCTGCTTGTTCCTCTTGATTAGGAAACTGGAGGTGTTCCTGATGACCATCCACTGCAGGTGAGGTGATGCCATGATGACGGTCCTGAATGCATGAAACAAAGCAACAATTATCATATATACAGACAGACCATATTCAATTACAGTTTAACATCAAATGCACATCCATGAACTGCACTTTAATATATTTCAGAAGTATTAATAAACTTTTTTTCTATATTACTCTACTAGTTTTTGTTCTCCGTTGTATTTTTAATTTACGTTTCCATTAATCTCATTATACATAACATATAACGTTACAGACGAATAGTGCCAGTAATCATGTCTAATCGCCAACCCGAAGAACCTCATATACCATATAAACCTACTTATTAAAATAAGTAAAGCATAGACTGTGAGAGAATCCAAACTTTATTTCATCTTAACTAGCGGTGTGCTGACCAGTCACTCACTGAAGGCCTCGCTAAGCACAACTTTTTCTTTTAGAAAAATATCCTTTTTATGGCCACTACACTAAATGCTATAGTTCATACGCAGCTTATAACATATTCGACATAAATATATAGTCTAATGCTGAAATGTGCGTTATAAACCTTTTAATCGACCGTTAAAAAGAAACACAAGACGACCACGCTACCTTTTCAGCAGAGGAAGAGCGAGGGAAAGGAAGGAGTTCCAGTTCCGGTGGAGCTTTCGTATTTCCTTACGCCTCTGTGAGGATTAGTCAACTAGTCATTCACCTTCTGTTTCAGACTGTGTAAAATTACCAAAATATGCTTAAGATGTCTTCTCAAATAGTTATTTGGAAATGTATTTAAAAAATGTTCTTCAAATGTATATTTTCAACAGGACTATATGTTTTCTGCGCAGCGCGGATGGAGACGAACAGCACAGCTCACGTCAGTGGTGCAACTGGTATACGTCACGCGCTCTGTCTGCTCCACGTCATTTTCATGCGTTCTCTTACCACAACAACCCAGCTCTGGGATGTCTGCTGCAAATACATTATTATGATTCCTATTCAGCCTCACTGAGGGGAGATAGATCAGATAAATGACAGCGGCGTGCACACAGATGTTATTATTATTCGTATGATTAAATAATCAGATAATATTCATCACCCATTGCTGCAGTGATGGAGGATGATGAAGATGTGGAGACTCTGGGAGAGAAACTATATGATCTGATATATCCTAAATACACTGAGATGACTCCTAAACTTACAGGTGATACCCTACCTCTCTCTCTCTTTCTCTCTCTCTCTATATATATATCTTTCTATCTATCTATCTATCTGTCTTTCATCTGTCTATCTGTCTGTCGGTCTGTCTGTTTGTCTGTCATCTGTCTGTTTTTCTGTCTGTGTGTCTGTCTGTCTGTCTGTCTTGTCTGTCTGTCTTGTTTGTCGGTCTGTCATCTGTCTTTTGTCTGTCTGTCTGTCGATCTGTTGTCTGTCTGTCTGTCTGTCTGTCGGTCTGTTTGTCGGTCTGTCATCTGTCTTTTGTCTGTCTATCGATCTGTTGTCTGTCTGTCATCTATCTGTCTGTCTGTCGTCTGTCTTTCTGTCTGTCTGTCTGTCTGTCGTATTGATTCTAGTTTAACTGTAGCTGTGTGATGTTTGCAGGTATGCTGTTGGAGTTGCCTGCTTCTGTTGTGTCTCAGATGTTGTATGATGAAGGTCTGCTGAATAAAGCACTGGAAAGAGCACTCTCCGCTCTCACATCACCTGACAACAGGTTTCACAAAATTGAACTTAAATGCAAAATAATGAACACAGTTTGTCAATTTGAGACCACATGGCAACAGTGTACGATACTCACAGTTACATAATGTTTGAAGATCAATAACCTTTTTCACATTTCAGGCAGTACATAATATAACTTCTGTCGTATTCTGTTCCTAGTGATCCCATGTCTCACACTGATGATGCGGCGTCTGCGTCCTCCGACTCTGTGGGTGAACAGCTGTATGACCTTGTTGACCTCTACAGCACTGGACACACACAGAAAATAACAGGTACATTTACTCACATACTGCCAAAAACAAAACAATAGCAAATAAGCAAAAAGGCTGTTGGAATTGTAATGTTTCCATGACAAATATTCAGGAATGTTATTGGAGCAGAAGAAGGAGGCGGTGCTTCAGCTGCTGTCGGATCACTCGCTCCTCGAGGAACAAGTTAAAATCGCACTGAAGACCTTGCAGGAGTAGGTGCCTTCGGATTTTTTATTAGCAGCATTGAGCTAGTGTTGGATTTCATTCAGTAAATCTGATGCAGTGTATTGGGAAGATATTGAGTTTCAAACATGCAAGAAAGAACTGCTGTGTTTATCTGTGGCTCAGGCAGGGTGATGAGGAGACAGATGTGAGTGACGGCTCTGACAGAGAGGAAGTGGAATCGATTGGCGAGACGCTTTTCAATGCTGTGCATCAGTTAGACCCCACCCACTGTGCTGACATCACCGGTGAGTTACTCTGCTCAGTTGAATTTGAGATGTTTATGTGCACACTGTGTGATTTGATGAATGTGTGAACATTAGGGATGCTGCTGGAAATGGATTCACGAATGCTGAAACAGATTCTGTCCAACCGGAGCATGCTGGAAGTCGCAGTTCAGAGAGCAAAAAGTGCATTGGTACTTTAACCAGATATACACACACTCCCATGGCTTTATTGTAATTTGTATACTTGCTGACAAAGTATGCATTTGTGTAGGCTTTTTAAAATAATACTCCTCACTTTTAGCTAAAAGAAAAGCAGTGAACAACACTTTTAATAAATGTTTTCCTCTGTCCACAGGTGGGCGCTCTGAGCCCAAAACACTCAGAAATGTCAGCCTGAGGCTTGGAGTCTCTGCAGATCACGTGACTACAAGGAACTTTGTACTTGGGACTTTTAAGCCTGGATTGCTGAGTAGTTTACTTGTATAATTCAAGACATTGTTTACATGGAATCCCTTTTTAGGACTTTTGACACTTTTATTGATATACATGAGGAAATTGGAGAGGAGAAGATTGTGAAGATACAAAAGGTGGAATTGCATCAGGCTGGATTTGAATCTGCTTTACCTGCATGAGCACCTCAGCTAAATATGTCTAGTGCATGTGCATTAACCACTAGGTCATGGCTTTTACATTCCAATTTCATGAGCACATTTACATTTGTCAATCAGCTGTAAGTAAATAAAGAATGCACAGTTTATGTCTGTAGCTTTGTACAGTCTTAAGTCATTCCAAAAAACATTACAGACACATTTTATGGAAAAAGTTTTAAATTAAAAAGTGACAGTAAAAAGGCATTAATAATATATAAAAGATTTTCATTTGAAATAAATGCATATTTTATTTTCTATTCCTGACATCATGTGACAATGAAGAATAGAGCAATGAAGCTGAAAATTCATTTTATGATATATATTCAAACAGAAGCACATTTTAAATTGCAATAATATTTTACATATATTCGCTGTTGTAAATATATTTTTACTGTATTTTTTATTTAATAAATACAGCCTTGGTTTAAAAATTTGGAAGAACATTTTGCACAATCTTACCTACCCCAAACTTTTTGAATGGTAAATAACTGATATCCATCAACAATTGTTTTAAATACTGATTCTTTTAAATGTTCATGCATGCAGACCTCATATTAACCTCATAACTTTTATTATGAAATAAAAAACCTCAAGTATTAAAGAGCTCAAAAATATCTTTATTATCACTTTATCAAGAATTGTACAGTCAATTTCTAAACACACTGGAAAAGTCAGAGCTTCCTTCAAACAGAGCTGACCTTTGGAATTACAAAACCCCGCTGTTACCATGGGAACAAGAACCCCGGAATGAGCAAAGGAATAATGGCTGTGATTAAGAGATACGAAGACAACCGATCAGAGAGCGAGATGAACCCAGGAAAATAATAAGTGATATTTTACAAAACAAAAATGCGCACAATGATCACAGATTTTGGTAAATCATATAAATGAATGATTCTTAGCTACTGGCAAAATGAAGGATTCATTCAGGAGACGGTTAAAGAGATGAATACACAAGCTCACTCTGATGTACGGATCCCGTCCGGTGACGGCGTTTCCACCGGAAGCTTAATAAATATCTAAAACATTCTGGTGCTGCACTGTTCCCATGACAACAGGTCAGACCGCCCCCTAACTCATGCATTGGCTGGCGTCCATCAGCAAGACACGCCCACATTTCCTCCCCACTCATGCATACAAACGCACTCACACTCGCCCTGCTGAAATGAGCAGACTACTAAAGGAAATCAAGTTACACAGGGCTTAAAATCATATTGCACTTATATTCACACTGCTCATGTTGAGGAAGCGCCGCTGGTCCGTACAAAGGCAGAACAAGACGCTAGAGTTAGTGAGTAATGGGTACGAAGAGTCTAGAAGGAGTAACAGAGAATGAGCGAGTCCGGTCCATTCAACTTCAGCACGGATGGGAAAACCATAATCATGACAGCGACGATGTTGTTATTCGGGAGGCTGAGGGCGGCATGCCAGCGCTTCCAGGAGTCCTGGCAGGAACCAAACTTCAGTCCAATCGGCTCTAGAACCACAGCTTGATCTAGAACTACAGCGATGCTCTTATTTCATTGCGGGGTATTCTCTCGGTCCCAGACGACCAGGTCGAGCACGGCTTGTGGGAACAGACTGATAAAGACAGAGAAAGACATTTACAAGTCTGTTTCTATGGAAAAACGATTGTTTTTTCATGCACTGGTTCAGAATAGTGGAAAGAAAACATCCATTTTCATTTTATTGCATTTTATCTATTTGAATCTGTATATTTCAATTACAGCACACATCTTTAAAGGCTCAAAATGGAGATTTTTCCAAACTCACTTTTATTACCAGAGTTCTATTCCTATAATTCAACAGGTTTAATTTAAAACAAATGTAATAAAGTGTTATAAAATTATTTAATTCTATCAAAATTAACTTGGTTTTATCCAATGTCCAAAGGTATTTTCTGGAAGTGTATGAATTTTAGAAATACAAAACTATTTTTTGTAATAATGTACTGTGGGACATATGGTGATATCTATTTTCTTTTTCTTTTTTTTAAGTTTATTCATTATGTTTTGTTGTAATAGTACGAATATCATCCTTCTTCATGCTCATTTAGTGTATCACCTGATTATTTTCAACTAGATCTTTACTCGGTTTTATTTAAAAAAACTTAATTTCTTACATGAAACATTTAAATGTATTTGGCACGGTGTTATTTTAGAATTATTTAAAAACTATTAATATTTTGAATTTTTCTTTTAGATTTATAGTCTTCATTTGATTTAAATTTAATAGTTTAATTAATATTTCTTTTTCATTTTAGTTCAGGTTTTATCACTATGTGCTTTTCTGCAAAATATTTCTTGTATTCCATTTATTTTTGTAATATTATAAAATATTTATATATTATATTATATTTTTCATATAGTTTTCATTTTAGTAAATTTAGTACTTCAACTTAAACATTTTATTTAGTTTAGTTGCAAAAACAACATTGCAAATCCTCATTTTAATCAAACATTTCTATTTTACTTTATTTCAGCTTTCTTTCAATGAGCAAAAGTGATTTTGCAATTGTTTTAGCCAACAATAAAAACACTGAACCACCTTAAAATGTCCCTTGTGATTCTTACCTGCGCAAACTGGGAGGGGTTATAAAAGGTCACGCCTCCTGTAGGTGGAGCTCCTTGCGTTGGCGGCTGAGCAGGAACCTATGAGAACACATTAGCGATTACTGTTTATTATCAACACCAATCTCGATGGATACAGACAGCCATGCCCACTGAAAGTCTTGATTAGCATGCAGCACGTGATTGGCTAATATGTTGTGCACCAAAAGGGGGTGGAGCCTCGATCTTCAGCACGCCTCTGAAATCCAAGAGCCCTTCCTATTGGTCGGTTACTCAGCCAGGGCTGCTGGTGAAACTTACAGGCGTCGTGCTGGAGGTGTGGCTACAGTTAGAAGCGTGCAGACAGCATGTGTGAAGGGGTTTTCTATGCAGCGTTAAAAAAGCACTGTTGTTTAATTACAGCAGTGACTGGAAAAGGTGTGCGTGTGTGTGTTTCAGATAAGAATCAGCTGAAAATACCTGCTTTAAATGCTGACTCACTTCTCGTGATAGAGAACTCATTGAGCTAGAACGTGACAGCTAGAACAGTAGGAATAAACCAAACAAACAAAAACACCACAAACCCTGATTAATCCCATGCACCGCCATCTTAAATCACACATCTCTTGTCAATCATTAAAATAGGATTGCATCACGCCTCAATAGCGTGTAGTTCTCAAACACACTCCCACACACTCATGCTCTTTGTGTGATCATAATCAAAGCTCATAATCATAGAATACAGTTAGTGATGCAAGTTACAATGTGTGTGTGTTTCAGAGGCAGTAAGTGTGAGCATATGTGTGGTTATAACTGTGTTAATATGCATTCACGGGTGAAGGAGCGGGGCGTGACAGGATGAAGCAGCTTTAAAGAAGAAGTGATAAGGTATTAAAGGAGGATCTGACCTCTCCAGACTGTGTCCCCTCCGAGCCGGGAGGCAAAGCATTCGGATTAAACATCTAGATGGAAAACACATTCATTATAGCAGATACAAATAAATAAAGCAATATGAGCAAATCAAAGAGATATGAAATGTTAAATGTAGAAAAGCTCAGGTAATGTCATGTGTTCTCTAACTACGTTTACAATCAGACATTTATCTGGGAAGTACCAAAAATAGTTTCCACTGTTAACCAAAACAAGGCAATGTTTCACTGAGAACTGCTGTGTGCTGCTAATGCACAAAAAAAGATGGTTGTGGGACAAAAGTACAGTCTAAATTATATTGATAGTGTGTACCTGTGGGACTGTGGCACTAGTCTGCTCTGTGTTTTCTCCACCGGCGTCTGGAACACTACCTTCCATCGGCTGCTGCTGCTCGTCTGGAGCTGAAAACAGCAGAGTTAGACTTCACACAGACACACACTGATATACAGAACACACTGATGTACACAAACACACCTCCAGCTGGTGTAAAGAGGTTGGTTGGCATGGCCATGGGTGCGAGGGGAGCAAACAGATCAGCAGGAGGCGGTACAACCGCGGCCGGTTTAGATCCTCCACGACCGGGATTCAACACGTCCACATAACGGCTCTTAGTGCCTGAAACACACAAACGCTCACTAAACAGCCAAGAGCACTTTCATAGCATCTCTGCTTTAAACCGCTTGGGAAGTTTGATTCATTTTCATGAATCAGTTTGGTAAAACTGTCCAACATTTAATATTTTTTAATATTTCAATAAAATACACAGATAAATATTATTGTTTATTAATACATGCTGTATTTTTGCTACATTCCTTTTCAAGTCCATTTAGTTTATAAATTGCTTTTTTTTTTTTTAACTATTGATTTTTATAGTTTTGGTTTCATTTAAAAATGAAAATATATTTGGCACCGTGTATTTCATTATTATTTATATACCATTATTTATAAAGCATCCTTTTAATATTTGGGATTTTTTTATTTTTTATTATTAATATAAAGTGCTTTTTCATTTAATTAATTTTATAAGCTTTCTTTCAATTAACAAATTATTTTTAATGATTTTAGTTTCAGTTCACGAAAACAACACTGCAGCAATGACTGTTTTACAGTATTTCGGAGGAAATACATATTTATAATTTAACTAGAGGAAGAATAAATGGACAGATTTCTCACTAAGTAGTAATTAGGAAGAGAAAAGGTGACGCACCTGCTCTCCTGGAGAAAATATTCACAGGTGGCCCCCCCGGTGGACCACCCACTCCTGGTGGCCCCATCCCGCCCACTGGAGCTTTGGGGAAGCCGGTGGGTGGAGGAGGAGGGGGTTTGCTCTGAAACGCACACAAATCCCATCATTCACAACGATACATACACAATACAATACAGAATTTAAAATGCATGAACTCCTACGCTGTACCTCCTCCTCTGGCTCATCCAGGTTCACCCATTTCTGCTTCTTTTCATCCCACACGATCTGAAAAATCAAAGCATTCTCTTAATCAATGCTGCGAAACAAGACAAGTGGGATGTTGTAGGAAGTAGGTGCCTACAGATTTGTTCTTGTCGTCTGGCAGATGCGCTTCGTTCTTTCGTTTTGGATACAGCCAGGTCAGCCAGCCGCCACTCGCTCCCTGATGAAGAATGAAGTGCAACATTCATCTCATTTGAAAGATTTTCTAGTGCATGTCCAGTGGGTGGCTGTATGTGTTTATACGAGTATGTACTTTTTTGGGAGAGTCTTTCTTGGTCTTCTTGGGTTCGTCCTGTGGTGGACTCTCTGGGATAGAAGGGGGAGGTGGAGAGCTCTGGTTGATGAGAGAACTGCTGCGCTCTCGTCCAGAATGATTGGACGATTCCGACGTAGTGCGAGACCGACGACCTGATGCCTGCAAGTCAAGCCAACATTTGATTAAACACTTATGTTTAAAAATACGTGGTTGGTCAATTTTTAATTAGTTTTTGAAAGTCTCTTCTGTTCACCAAGGCTACATTTATTCAAATAGATAAAATAATTGTTGTATATATAAATGTATATTACAAAATGTGATCAAAGCTGAATTTTCAGCATCATTCCTCTAGTCTTCAGTGTCACATGATCCTTCAGAAATCATTATAATAGGCTGCTGCTGATTTGCTGCTCAAGAAACATTTCTGATTATTATTAATGTTGAGCACAGTTGTGCAGATTCACACATTCATTTACTTTAGTAAAATCATAAAGGCCTTTACTGTAATTTTACTATATTTAAGTATAATTTACAATAAAAAAACTGAACAGTACTGTGTGTATGTATATGTATAGACTATACCAGTTGCACTGACGACTGTGACGTGCTTCGTGACCTTCTGCCTGGGCCCTTTAAATACAACAAGATTAATCAGTTTAATACATTTCATAGAATATTCTGTAAGTGTTATATTCCATACAAATTCAATATTTAACACAATCTACTCTTTGCATGAGTAATACAATCTAATGCATTTTAATAAGCAATATAACCCTACACTGGCGCTGGCAGTAAACTTGGAATAACAGGCAACAAAACCCAAGAAAATGTGTTATATTCCATTTAAAGTAATGATTCTGGATTTTATGCAAGGCATTACTTATTAAAGTAATAACAGCCAGAGTGAGTTTGGCGCTAAATAGGAATACTGTTTCTAGCTTTTTCTAACTCACCATGCGTGCCATGTCATAGAAGTCCTTCCCCTGTGGAGGAGGGGCAGTGAATGTTGGAGATGACTGGGGGAACTGCTGAGGAGAGGAAGGGGCGGAGCCCTGTTTAGCCCCTGGCATTGGCTGGGGCATCTGAGGTGGCATTCCTAGTGGCATCTGTGGAGGCAATTCTGTAGGGCTGTACGTCGGAAATTGTGGGGGAATTTGTTGGGGTATTTGTTGGGGTGGCATGGGCATGTATTGGTCATGAATTTCAGGTTGGAACTGTGCTCCAAAGTTTGGCTGTGGTTGCCCCTGTTGGGCTGTTGGGTAAAATGGAACACTTTCCCCCGGAGGCGGGGCATGCTGCAGAGGAACCGCCCCATCCTGAAGAATAGTGGTAGGAGCTAAAGCAGACGATAAAAAAGGATGGTGAATGATCAAAGAATCAAAACTGATTCTTCTTCAGTTCACATTTTCTAATGGGACGTACCTGGTGGCATGAGTTGAACACCACCTGGGGGCAAAAGGGAGGTCATTAGAGGATTGTGGGGATCAGGATTCAGAGTCGAGGGGTCAGGCGGGCTGCACTGGTCTTCTGAACTGGGTGTACTGCAGTGATAAAGCTGTGGGGTGCTGCGATCTGCACGTAAGGTGATCGCACCATCCTGAAAGGCACAACAACATGCACGTGATCAGAAAACAGTCTAATGTGAACGTACACCAGTATCTCTGTAGGGCTGATTGAGATGGGGGAAAGTGCAACAGATTTTTTTTATTTATTATATAAAAATTGACAAATTTTATGTGATAAAAAAAAGGGTTATCCAGCTGTTTGCTTTCTATGCAGGGCTGTACATTTTTTTCTAACATTCAACAATAATGTATCAATATAATTATAAAAAGTGTTAAGATGATGATGATGATCATTAAGAAAACATATTACAGACCTATTGTTGATTTGGGTGAAATATATTTTTTTTGTTTCTGTTAAAAATTGTTACTTTGATTCAAAATTAGATTTTTTTTTTTTAAGAGCTCAAGGTTTTCGACACTTTCTTGCACGACTGCACAATTTGCTAAAATAAAATAGCGATTACGCATCAATATAATTAATAATAATAAACTTTTTTTTAAACAAATTTTTTTACCAAAAATACCAACGAATACCAACGAATTTTACCAATGTAATACTAATTCACTGTAAAATATAGCATTTAATAATAAAAAATGAACATGTAAATGAACACAGTGAAATGCATCACTCTGAAATGCACATATTTAAATAAATAAATCAATGCCTTAGAGATTTCATAATCCCAGTAATCCATGGAATGATTTTTTTTTTTCACCTATCAGCCCTATTTAGTGTCATCCCGTGAATTCGAAGAGTATGATTTATTTACTGGTACTACACAGGAACAGAGCAATGTGTGTCACTGGCATGATGACTTATGGATAAAACACACACACACACACACACACACCTTGATCTGTCCATCGAGTTGTCTGAGATGCAGTAACCAATCAGGCTCTATGAACAACTCCTGCTCTGGTCTCTCCTTCAACTGAGGGTCAAAAAACCTCAACCTCAGAGACATCTGTAATCAAACACAAGAAGAAGGGACTAGGCAGAAGTGTAAATTTAAAGGCAGAATCCTCGGATGAGTGTTAATTTGTGTACCTGTATGAGCTGACTGATGAACACAGGTGAGTAGTACTCAGGTAAGCTCAGCAGGGTACGTGAGATGACCTCACAGTAATGGAAGGCCTGAGCACAGAGTCCCGCCTCCGCCAGTCGACACGCGTAGATGAACTTGAACACCTGTATAGGTCAAAGGGAAAAGGTCATGACCTTCCTGGACTTGTGTGGATTATAGAGATTAAGTCTGCACAGCATTGGAAAACGAACTCAAATATCCTTCAGTTACCAAACTAAACTTTAACTTAACTTTTCAAACTCAACAGTAACTTTCACTTTTTTTTTTCTGCAAATAAATATGTACTACTGGTTTCAGAGTGAGGTGTGGCACTGTGTTCATTTACACACGTACAGCTCATGATATGCTCTTCTGGCTTCACAAATCAGCTCGATTCACAGGAAATGAACCAAGCCACTATATGTCGATGAAAATAAACACAGCTTAACAATTTATTCACAATTTGTCTATTGCATTGAACTGTATCACAATATCGATTTTTTGTTTTGGTATACAGTGCAGCCCTATATAGCATCTATAATAGTCAGTCACTAACTAGCTGGCTGTGAAAACATTCCTAGTAGAGTGGATACATGTTATGTGTTTGTCTCACCTGGAAGTTTGGCAGAGAGAGAGGCTGAGAGCTAAGAGACTGAGCGTATTCATAGGATTCTGTCCGCTGAATCGCCTCTGACGAGCAGAACTTCAAAAATGGCAAGCTGGGAGAGAGACCGAGTGAATAGGTGTTAGTGCAAACAAATGTTTATTTGCACATTTTTGGTCCCTGATGTGTACAGTTGTGTGCATACATATATGCATGTGTTATTACACACCTGTGATTGGAGCCGATAAGGACCATCTTGGTGCTTTTCTTGGTGTACACACCGAAACCCACTTGAGCCATCAGGTAACAGAAATGGGCTGCATCCACTAGACCTTTAGATGCTGTGAAACACAGAACAGTCTTACAGATCCAATGCTGCATCTACAATATGTGTGTATGCTTTGAATCTACATTTATGTACCTAAAGTGTCCCCCATGGTTGAAATTGTGCGCGTGTCAAGATCCAGAGTGTGTGTGAGGTTGGACAGCACCATGGCCAGGTGAGGTCGCCAATCGCCCCATTTCTCATCTCCGCAACACTGTTGGAGAAACAGAAGTTTTATATGAAGACAAGTATTGTATAAATGACTATATTTATACATCCAACACACACAGACTCTCTCGTACAGTAGCAGCAGCCGGCATTCGTCCTGACATGAGCTGGTACACCGTCTGAAGAGGGTCGTTAATAGGCAGGCTGTTGGCAAATCTGAAAAGGACAAATATGAACACAATTTAGCCCTATTTGTAGCTGTGAAAGCACACAGCCCTAGGTCATTTTAAGTAGATGTGGTTTACCTGGTCATGACACGGGCGTGTGTTCTGTTGTCCATCTTACTGGCCAATAACAGCGCGTGACCCCACAGGCCATTCTTCATAGCAGCCTCCAGGGCGTCCTAACAAACATACACAAAACTGTCTTTCCACTATGGTTTTGTCGGTCAGAAAAAGACACAATTTACCTTCATATAAAATAATATGCAGGCATGTGATCAGCTAAGGAACAGCAAAACCAAAAAAAAATCTGTATGGCTGAATGGGGAGAAAAAAATCATTCAGTTTATCTTGCCTTCTTGCGGCCGAATAGTAGAAGTTCTCTGAAACGCTCGGTCTCTTTGCCAACATTCTCTGGCACCCCCATGAAAGTGTCTGACAGAAGGGATATTGGCCCCGCCTCTTCCTCCTCGGCATGCTCTATTGCTTCATTATTGAAGTCGATGAGATTAGCCTCATTGGGTGATTTTCCCGGCAACCAGGCAGAGCGAAGCTCCTTTAGCAACAGGTCAGCGATGTCTGTGCCCACTACCGTCTAAAACAAAGACAAAAAAACATTCAGTATGCTTGAACTAATTGGTATCAAACAAGCAACCTAACATGATTAGCTAATGTTAGGGCTGCACAAACACTCACCCCATTTTGGCGGCACAGCAGCACAATGAACTCCCAGATGAGGTAGGCGGAGTCTTTGTCGATGAGGTCATCATTTCGCAAACACTCTTGGGCTTTGTTCTGAGCAAACTTTATGACATCCACCTTATGAGTCTCTTCTCTGTGGACATGCACACAAAGATGATGACTGGATTGTTTGACTGTGTACGTGGCTCTAACACTGCCAGAGTATACACGTGTATGCCTAAAGGATGACTCTTACTTGAGGAGCGGGCCAGGGAACGAACGCATTTCTGACTGCTCTGGAGAATCCTGCAGTATCGTCTGGAATAACATCACAGCCAAGATATCAGATGCTAATAACAATAATAATATATGACAAAACTGCAATGTCGTGGATCAAGGACAAAGTTAAACAACATCTACTTGCAAGGTATCTCAATCAGTTTTTTTTAAGGCTAATACTTTTTTTTTTTTAAATTACAATGTAGGTAATTAACTAGGAACCTTTGATAAACAAGCTGATTTTAGATTTGAACTAGGAAATTTCTATAGATATCAGTGATGACTCACAACTGATGTATAAATCAGGATATTTGGATTAAATTGTTACCTCCATATTGTGGATTTCTACAAGTGTAGGCTGACCAGCAGAGGGCAGGTTGGGTTGGACAAGGATCAGCTGACCAGCAGGACCAAACCGAGCACAGCGATGAGGAACAGAATACTTCTCCGGGGTCAACGGCCTTGGAGGAGCTGAGAAAAAAAAAAAATGAAAGAAAGACAGAGAAAAATGGTTCATGACCATTTTACTTCCCGTTGAAAAAAATCAGGAAGCTTTAATTAATGCATGTGCATTAAGTGTAAACTTGATGCTTTAAGTGTTTTAATGCTAGAGCGAATGCTGGGAAACACTTATGTCAAGCCAGGGTTATTACTGTTAACTAAAACCAGAAAAAAAAAAAATCTCTAAACTGAATTTAGAGATGCACTGACTGCAATTTTCTTGATCGATTCCGGTTTACGATTTTTTGTTAAAGCTGCGGTAGGGAACTTTTGACGCTCTAGCGGCTAATAAACAGAACTGCTTGCGTCTTGCGGAAGAACATTGTAGCTGGAGCTACTTCTCTATGTTTATGTCTATGAAGAATCACAAAGGTACTGGGTTACTCCGCTGTGGTACCCCCGAAGCAATCTAAAATAGTCCGAATATAAACACTTATTATAGGTGCACCCTAGTGATTCAGGACAGGCTAAAAACACGGTTTGTAAAATGGATTCATGGTGTACAAGCAGAAAAATTATAATGAAATCACAGAAGGCTGTGGCTAAAAAAAAATCCCAACATTAAATGCAACACATTATGGTAGACATTGTACTTTGTGTGTGATACTTACGCTGCTCTGGGGCGGTCCAGGTGTTGTCTGAAGAGTAAGGAATCTGACTGTAATCTACAGTATCTGAAGGGTTAGGATACTGGCTGTAGGTGTAATCCACTGGAAGAGTAGTCCCAGTGGCATCATAGGCTGCACTGACCAAATCTGGTTGACTTCTATACACTTGACTCTGTACAAAGAAGAAATTAGTCATAAACATTGCACAGACACATACTCCGGCACAATAAGATCTAAAGCACACACAGACCTGTTGTGACCGGGAGCTGAAGCTACTGCGCCGACTGTGTGATGAACGCACACTGTGTGCTGACTGTTCACTGTGAATCGAACGGCGGTCAAAATCATCAGCGTTTCGGTCACGTCCGCGGCACTCATCAAAGCTAGAGTCATACCAAGGGTAATACCGCCATGGAACATCATAGTCCTCTCTTCTGCTAACAACCATTATCATGAAGACTCAGTTACAGAGGTGTCAGCATGTACAGAAATACTGACTGCACAAGTGTATGTGTGTACCTGTTTAGATATGGTTGGTTGTAGTAGGCATCTCCATAGTACCAGCCATATGCTGGATCATAGTAGGCTCTGTAGCGTGGATCATAAGCAGCATTTGGATCATACCAACTGCTCCTATCTGAATACACACACTCATAAGCACAAAACCGATAACAAATTTAACCCTTGGGTACACTGCGAAAAAGTGTCTGAATTGCTGTCTTTACCTCCATAGGCATCAAACTGTCTCTTATAGTAGTTTGCATAGTAGTCATCATAGGCACTACGGCTGGATCTAGAAAGATCTTCATGATTCCCCTGTCTAAGATTAAAAATGAAAAAAGTTAAAAACAAAAGTACAAAAAGCTCAATCTAAGCATGCTTTTAAACTAGGGCTTTTGGAGCTAAAGACTTACATCAGATTCTGGGTCTGGCTGAAACATTGGTCTACAGGTGCTGCCTTCAGGAACCATATTGTGCTTGTTAAATTATAGTTTAAAATAGTGGTCTGATATTTGGCATTTTTTTCAAATATCGGTATCGGCCAATAAGTTTTTCTGCTCGGCCGATGTGTTCGAGAAGGGACTTATTTTCATGGAGCTGAGAAAGGCAGCGCCTGAGTTTAAACAGTGCTTACACTCTCTCTCTTGTTTACTGTCATTGTTAACAGTTCTGTCTAATATGAATAGAAGTCTAATAATCAGAAAGAATGGTTAAACAATGGAATTCATGTATAGAAAAAGTATTATAACGATTGCTTTTATAATATTAGTAATACAAAGGCAAATATTATACTTCCTCGTTTGCCATCAGCATTAAGAAAATACGCATTTATTTCATTTAAACAAATCTTTGAATGGCTAATAAATATTTAAATTTCACAAACCTTACAAATTGAGTCGAATCCAGAATCAATCTTGTGAAGTTTGCATTTTTATCCGGCTTGATTGCTTGTTCTCTGTGTGACGGTCAACCCGTCTTAAATTGAATGTTTTAAACTTTACGTCATTTCAAATTATGCTGCGTGTTATGCAATCGTCCACCGTTCAATTTATGTCATTTTCACTGTGTTGTTTGTAAATCGAGTGTTACCTTGACTTTATTGGAATAATATGATTCCCAATGCACACAAACTTCCCAGAATAGGAAGTTTGTGTGAGTGTCCTAATGGTTACAGTGGTTAATTCCTTTTCTAATTAAATTTTTAAAAAATATTTATTTATTTGTGAAAAATACTTTGTCATCTAAAAGTATACGTATGTTTATTTTACACATTTATTTTTTAATCCACTGTCAAATGATTTCAAATTTCTTAAATATGGATAATATATATGAAAACTGTATATCCTGAATGCACCGTAAGTTGCTTTGGATAAAAGCGTCTGCTAAATGCAAAAATGTAAATAAATAAAAAAATTACAGAATATATATCTAGCAAGTCATGTAAGTCGCTTTGGGTAAAAGCATTGGCTAAATGCATAAATGTAAATAAATAAATATAAACAGCTGCTTCTAGAAAGTTATGGAATGCAAGCCTACTATGGTTTGGACACAAATGTGCAACGTAAACAGAATCAGGATTAGAAACTCTAATTGCTACCAAGCATTAGAGACCAAGTGTGAAAACAGGCTCAAAGTGTCAGAAAGAGGGTGGGTGACCTGACCTGGAATTGGGTCTGTCTGAGTATTGACTGGTTCTAGAACTCGACCTCTCTGGTTGACGGTCAAAATTCTGGCTGCTGGGAAGCTGAACATCATACCAGCCGTATCGAGGATCCTCCTACAAAATGTAAACATACAGAAAAATATGAATATTATACTAAGTCATGTTTTCAGTCTAGCATTTAGAAGCTTTGTTAGGTGGAAACACACTAGATCATTATATAACTGCACCTGATGGTAACTTTGAGATCTGGCATCCACAGCGTACTGGGGTGGATAAGGCGGTCTTCCATTCTGGTTCACAGGGTAGGGTCCTGGGTAATACCCTGAATAAACCGGACCAGGTGGCATGACAGGAGGAGCACCATACCCTGACTGACCAGCTAGAGATGAAGGAGGTCTTTGGGGTTCTTGAAGTGGCTGGGGGGCAGAGTTTGCAGACTGGGGTGGATAAGAAGGTGGGGCAGATCCAGAACCAGGAGGGGCACCAGGTTGAGTTGGAGGGGCTTGTGGAGGAGGCTGGTGTTGAGATGGAGGTGGATGGGCAGGGTGGGAGGTGCGAGTGGGATCATTGTTGGGATGGTTGCTGGAGGGCCGTGAGGGGTTAGAGATCTGCTGAAGAGGCAGAGCCTCACTGTCTGACTGCCCACCCTGCTGTGCATCTTTGGTGACCTGCAGGTAAAAGCCCTGTGTGTTATTCACCAAGCTAGCAGGATGGGCAGACTGAGAGACAGCTGGGACTGTTACTTGTGGTAGATGCATAGAAAAATCAAGCAGCTCGTATTTCGAAGATTCATTGTGAGTGGTGGCAGGGGCAGAAGTCTGAGCTTGAGAAACAGAAGGTGGAAGATATTGGCTATCATTTCTAATAGACTGAGCCCTTGAGAGAACGGGTCGGGGTTCTTGAACAGTGGGCTGAACATCTTTTGTCTCTCGTGCTAGATTCAAGATACCTTGAGTGGAAGTAGTGTCAAAGTTTATTAGCGTCTGAGAGAAAAGAGGCTGTGGCTGATTTGTTGGAGGAGAATCCTGAGGCATTTGATTGGTCTCAGAAGACTGAGGTGGTGGGTGCACAGGTGTTGCTGTCTGTCGAGGACTTGTCTGATTAGAGGGTTGTGAGAGGTTTTGAGACGACACCAAACTTGAAGGTGGTGCAATCAACAAAGGCTGGTTCAGGGCCTCAACGGGAGGCGACGTCACCAGCAAAGAGGCATATCCCAAACTTGCCTGAGGTGTGGAGTCTGGGGGAATTTCTAGGTTTTCAGAGGGAGGCTGTGGATCTGGCTTTGTTGGATGCAAATCAAGAGGACCATCTTCCGGTGGCTGAATGACTTCAGAGGGATGTTCTGGAACAAATGTTGCAGACAGAGAGGGCGCTGCAGGGGCTAACAGTATGTTAACACCAAGGCTGGCAGTGTCATTTTGAGCCCAGAGTGTAGTAGCGGGACTCTCAATTGGGCGTCGAGCTGCTTGAGCTCGAGATGGCGGTCGGCGTTGCGGTAAGTAAATGGTCTCCAAGTTGTCTGGGGGTTGTTCTAGGTTGCCAGGCTGCATGTCACGACCACCCTTTTCCATGACCACACGTGCACGATCAACCTCAGCAGGTCGAACTCCTACACCATGTGAGCGGACAGGCTCAAAGGAAGAATTTGCACTCGCTTGGAACACACCAACTGGTTTAGGTGGGCTAGGAGTTGGGAAAGTTGGACTTGCCTCTGCAGCTGGGTTGGAGTCTATCTGTTCAAAGTATCCACCAGTGGAAGGATGCAAAGGAGGGTGATCTGGTGGGCGGGGACTTTCCTGTTGGATAAATGTTCCCACAACACCTTGCTGTCGCCGAGGCATGTGACTACCACTGTGAGGACCATGTCCACTGCTGTGACTGACATTACTGTAGCTGGATGAAACACTTGAAGAGCGAGCAAGACGTGGACCAGTGTCAGGTGTCTCCAAATTAGGCACCCCCTCAAAGGAATGGCCTGTAGGAGGCTCACTAGGGAGTACTTCCTGGTTTGGAACAAATTCCTGATTCTCCACAGAATCACATGGTCCTGCCCCAGCTCGAATGTTACCAGTGTCATTCAAATATGGACCAGAGAACTCATTCGTCGAAGGGAAAGGGTGTTGAATCCCATTTACACGTCCCTCACTTGACAGAGTTTCTTCATTTTCAACATCATTGCCCCGAAAAAACATTGATAGAGTTCCGGAATCACTGGGAACTTCAGAGTAGGAGACAGGACAGGCACGCTGAGACGGATCCTGTGGGTTTTGATTGAACCATGGCTCTGAGGTTCCACCTGACTGACTGAAATAATTCTGAGCCGGGAAGTGGGAGTTCTGTTGCTGAGTTGCAGCAGGCCCAGCCACATTTTGTTGATCTGACAGACCTTGATTCTGAGATTGCGTCACTGGTCGGGCTGTGTGGAAAGAGGGCAAAGGAGGTGGGGCTTGAGCTTGAAAAGGCTGAGATGGGAGATCACTAGTTGGCTGAAAGTAGTTCTGAACAGAAGGTGGGCGGCTTCTGTGGTCAGGCACCCAGTGAGAAGGTGGGGGAGGTGTTGGCTGCGATTGAAAAGGAGTCTGGGATTGAACTGGAGGTGTTGAGACAGTGGAGGGTGGATGTGATGAACTAGAGCTGAAGGAAGGAGCAGGGTTAGGTAATTGTGCTATGTAGGCCATTGGTTCTTGGGAATTCAAGTATCCTGGTTCTGCATGCCGAGGGTTAGAGCTTGGTGCGGGCCCTGGGGGAACAGGCTGTGGTGTAAAAATTCTTGATGGTGGGCCAGGAGAGGCTGCCTGCGCTGCTCCTGGTGTTGGCCCTTGTGGTGGTATCATCGGGTTAAACCCGGGCAGGGGAGGACCTTGCATAGGAAGTGGGTTGCTGTTTGTGAGAGGAGTTTGGCTGCCCCCTGCCATGGGTGAAAAACTTTGTCTTCCAAAGGCAAATGGATCAGTCACTGGCTGTGTGGGTGGGGCAGCCAGTGTCATAGCAGCTGCAGGCCCATGCTTGTGAGGTCTGGTTCTTCTGAAGGCATTGGGTCCACCGAAGGGAGGCGGGGGACCACTAGCCCCAGGAGGACCTGTCCGAGGAGGGGGCTGCATCGTTTACACTCACAGGTCTCCAAAGTTTTTACACTTACTGGAGATCTCCCTATAGTTGAAAAACACAGTTTTGTGTCATATATTGGTGCAAAGATTGTATGGTTTTACCATAAGTATGGTTTAAGTATATTTTTTGGTTTTACCATCTTATCAACATGCATTATGTTTACATATATCTAAAGTTCAATTAATACTGCTAATAGCTGCTCAGCTAAAATAACAATGACTATTCTGCTTTAAACAATTTGCTGAGAATGTCAACAAAGGGGCAATGTGGCACCTCTAAAAGTAGACACAAATCAACCCTCTAAAATGAGAGTAAATCACTTCAAATCTTCATATATATGTAAAATAGTACAAAAAATAGTATATCAAATATTTAATTTTAGACTGGCGAGTAAACTAAAACATTTACTAACCAATGGCGATTCTTTTGCCAAGGTGTCCGTAGAGGGTTGCAAACAGAGTGTCTCACCAATTCATGAACAAGACATGCATCTGTTTTATAAGCTGATCATTTGTGAAAGTAGCATCAATTTTGATCAAGTTTCTAACATTGAACAAACATTACAACACCATCAGAGATTCATAAGCTTTATGATGAGCAGGTGTGAAGCCTGCAGTATTCCACTGTGATGGCATATAAACAGTCACCACGATCAGAAACTTGATATTAGGCACACTGTGGGCTTGGTGTTAGAAATGTGCATTAAGTTACACTGAACTTTGAAACCTGTCAGACATTATTTTAAAGCAGGGGGCCTCACCTCTACAGTTTAATCTACAACACAGGGGACATAATCAGATTCTGATTATGAAAATACACTGTTTATCATTAAACAACAATGTTCACAGTCACACCAACTGCAACTAAAATAACACCACTTTGACAAATTTTGCTGCAGCCTGGAATTTAACTGCTGGTTTCGTCTGGTCAGAGGAGAACTGATCCCTGACTGAGCCTGGTTTTTACCAAGGTTTTCTATCCATTCTGTCACCGATGGGAGTTTTGGTTCCTTGCCGCTGTTGCCTCTGGCATGCATAGTTGACAGCAATATCGTTGACTTGACTGCAAATGATTGCACAGATACTGTTTAAACTGAACTGAGCTGAATGATGAAATGGTGAACTGCCTTTAACTGTCATTTTGCATTATTGACACACTGTTTTCCTAATTAATGGTGTTCAGCTGCTTTCACACAATCTTTTTTGTTTGAAGCGCTATATAAATAAAGGTGAATTGACTTAACAAATACAGCGCTGGTCAAACATTTGGACACATTTGACAGAATATAATATTTCCTATAATGTTTAAAACCATTTGGATTTACAATATTCAACTTAAATGCTTGAATGTTTGGTGTCAGTAAGATTATTTTTTGAAATATTAAAACAATTGATTACTAATTCTGCAAGGATGTGATGGCGAAGCCATTTATAATATTCAAATAAAAATTCTACATCAAATAAATGCTGGTCTTTTGAACCTTCTCTTCATCAAATAAATTATCATGGTTTAAAAAATAAGAAGAAGAAGAATATTGCCAGCGAACTGATTTCAACATTGATAATAATATGCATCAAATCAGCATATTTTAGAAAGATTTTTAAGGATCATGTGACAATAAAGACTGGAGTAATGATGCTGAAAATTCAGCCTTGCCATTACTGGAATAAATTACATTTGAAAAAATAATCAAATGAAAAATAAATACATATTTTAATCATATTTTAAATTACTACTGTTTTTTTTTTTATTATTATTATTATATCAATGAAATGCCCCAAACTTTCGAATGGCGGTATAACTGCACTTATCATTATTTTTTAGAAAGCTCTTTGCAGAGCTGTAACATAGTCAAAGGGTAGTAACTTTAAAGAAGCTTGAATATATATGGTAGTTTTTAACATTATGTTGGTCACCTATATTTCTTATACTTTAATGGGTTTCATTTCAGTCTTGATCTAAATTGAGGGAAATACAAACAATCAATAATCAGAAGCTGTTCAAACAGATGCTCCACATCCACAGTGATCTTGTTTCGGTTTACACTTTTAGCCATTATGGATCACAAAACACACAGATATAACACTGCATTTGAACAGATTGTAAACAATACTGCGAACAGATAGAAAGGATATAATTGAATTTCTGGAGCCCAAGGGCTGATAATTCAGTTGAGGTGCCATATAATAGTCTAATTGTGTTACCATACAGTGGGCTACTTTTCTTGGTAATGTAACATTACAAGATGTTTTGTGTCTGCTAAGATTTTCATGACCTATAACACTCTCATCTGTGGCTAAAAGCATTATATTAAACTTTTTTTAAATAAATAAATATACACACACACACAAACACACAAGATGCATATATAGAAAGAATGTTGCAATATATTGCATTACATCCGGCTTAAAGACGGACACGTATAGCGCCCCTCACTGGATTTAACCCACTGATGTCACATCCTGGTCTTTAATTCCTGTCTCTATAATTACATCAGCAATTGTACTTAAAAGAGGTTTTGCAACGATGTATTGAAAACACACAAAAATAATGGAATGCTATAAATGTGGATCATGATGCTTAGTGGAAAAACTGTAAAAACAAAACATACACACTAAATAAACTTAAAGCAGTGCAAATCAATCAGGAAAAAGACAGAAAGGAGTAGTTAAACCACAACGTAACTAATCGATTAAGCCTGAAATGTAACTACAGACCTCGACGGTACAATTTAGAAAGATCACGAGAAGAAACTCAAAAAAATCAACATGAGAAATGTAAATAGAGGATGCGAGCAATCACAGGTGACAGCTGACTGGGCCACTAGCCGTTAGCATGCTAAAAAACTACAGTTAATCCTTCAAATCACTGAATTGTCCGGCGCCAAACATACTGGTCCATAAGGGATCTCTTACCCGTTATCTTCCAGTCGAGATGCCCAGATACAAACAAAACTCGATACGAGAACAGCTGGAGTTTCTCAGAAAAGTGCAGGACACCGCGGCTGACACTTGTCCGCCATCTTGGCCGAACGCGTCCTGCTTGGAGACGTGTACATGTGACGTCATGGATATTTCCAGTTTGGCTCCTCCCCATAAACGACAAAAAAAAACACACACATAAAATATTACATAAACACCACAATTTACTCAGTGTGAGCTGTAATTTTCTTTAAAATATAATAGTAACATAATTACTGTATTAATTGTACGTTCACAGCATTGTTTTAAAATCAAATGCTGGCCTGACTGACTTACAGCTTAATGGCGCCCTCTGTTGATTTAGGAGTGTAAATAATTTACTAAATGTTTTGCACATAAACATGCGAGAAGCGGTCCACTGTTTATTCTCAGATTTGAAACTAATTCGACATATTTCTCTAAAATAAATACCATACTGTCAATAGAGCAGATTTTTTCCATACAGTTTCTCAAAATACTTTCTAAATATTTTTAGATTACATTATCAAAGTAAATAAAAACATAACATTATATTTATATATTCTACTTAAAAAATATGGTTTTAATATACTGGATTAATGATTGGTTATATTGGGAAATGTTATTCCTCTATGAAATCTATTAAATTATGCATTTTAAGTTTATTTAAAATTTAATTATGTTTTTTTCTATACTTGTATGAATTTGCTTGTATTAAAATATTTGTTTTATGTATTACTATGCATATTTTCTCATTATTTTATATTCTACATTATATATGAATAAAATAAGTCAGAAATGTGGTTAACTCAACATGAATTAGAAAAAAAAAAGTACTGCAACACTAGTAGCCTGTTAAATATATACATTACACTAACTAAAACACAAGAAAGCGACCAGAAATGTAAGCATTGGCAAAATAAAATAAGTGGTAAACCAATTTTTTTCCTTAACATGCAGAGAAAGTAAACAAGACAAGGGTCTATTTACAATCATGTTTTTATTTTATGCAATTGTCTTGATGGATATGTTTACAAAATGTATAAAACTAACAGAGGCTAAAGCAAACTAATATGTCCAGAACACACAAATAAACAAACACATACATCTAAAACTATAATAAATAGTGAAACATCGATGCAGGATTCTCTGAAGGGTTTTGCATTTTTTTTGCATAAAGAAACCATCCCGATTCCGGAAGTGTCAGAAATAAGACACACATATAAACACATCTAATGATATCTACTGTATTGTTCCAGTAATCATGATCTGTGAAATGCCTAGATCCAGAGTTTACAGTAGTGTATCTCACATTTTACTTAGCTGCAGCCATTGTTTGCTTTTGGTCACTGTATTGGGTCTGAATCACTATGTGGAAGTATACAAGAGTGTATATTTTGGTGTGCATGTATGTATACAGACATCACACATTTAGTCTATATCCAGGTCGCTGTCAGAATCGTCAGGGTGAGTGACAGCGGCATTGCGAATAGATGAGTGTTTGTTTGACTGTGTGTATTTCTCGGGAAGAAGCCCATATTCCTGCAGCAGGGCTTCGACGTCTGTGGCGTAAAAATCATCTCCGAGCTGATCGGACACACGCACCAGATTCCCCACCAGATCACCGCCACGGTACAGCAGCAGGGCCGGCAAAGCTGAACTGCGGAAAAGAGCGCTGGTGCCGACCGCAGAGCCCTGGACTCGACAGAACTTCACCTGCAGGTCATGGAGAGAAACAAAGAAGTAAGAAATCTCAACATAATACAAACTAAAAGAACACCTTACCCCAAAATTTTTTATTTCAGCAAATTTACTCAGGCCATCCGAGATGTAGAGGAGTTTATTTCTTCGCCAGATTTGGAGAAATGTAGCATTTTATCACTTGCTCAGCAATGGATCCTCTGCAGTGAATGGGTGCCGCCAGAATGGGAGTCCAAACAGCTGATAAAAACATCACAATAAACCACAAAGCCCCTTTCACACTGCACGTCGGACCCGCAATATTCCCGTAACATTGCCTGGTCGCCTTCTGTGTGAAAGCAACCACGTCCCGGAATTGATTACCGAATTTAACCCGGGTCGGGGACCTAGTAACATTGCGGTAATCGATCTGGAACGAGCGCTGTGTGAACAAAAGCCAGATCTAATTCGGTATCGAAGTGATGACGCGCGTTATCGCGCGACTCTTTTACCGGCTGTTTTGAAGGAAGATCAACATTTCGCGACGAAAACATATGTGCAAACTGTAATGACGCAGAGATCAGTTAGTTCCTCACTTTCCGCGCTGACGCAGAGATCGTTTGCTTGCTTCAGTTAAAGTATAACGTGCCAAGCGTTGTCGACTCGTACATTACACGTCACGCGCTGATGTCACGTGTCGTTACGGGATCTTCAAGGGTTGTGTGTGAAAGCACGCACATATACCGGGTCATCACTGGCAGTGTGAAAGTGCCAAATCTAGCGACCCGGGGAACAATTGCAGGAACACTTTACCCCTGTATTTGCCGGAATGGCAGTGTGAAAAGGGCTCAAGTAATACACACCACTCCAGTCCAGTCTTGTGAAGTTAAAAGCTGCGTGTTTGTAAGAAACAAATCCATCAGGACATTTTTAACTTGAAACCATTACTTCCAACAAAAATATGAATCCTTTATCCATAATAACAGTTGTACTGTCTGAATCAGGAGAGAAATCTGCATAGATCAAGCACAACTTACAAGCCAAAACAATTCTAAATACACAGGAGGTGGGCTTTTTCAACGCAGGACATCTTATTATGGACAAAGGACCAGAAGCAACGACTTGAAGTCAAAATATCTTAAGGGATTTGTTTCTTATAAATGCAGCTTTTCACTTCACAAGACTGGAGTTGTGTGGATTACTGTGATGTTTTTATTATCTGTTTGGACTCTCATTCTGACGGCACCCATTCACTGCAGAGGATCCACTGGTGAGCAAATCATGTAAATGTCTCCTAATCAGTTCAGATGAATAAACAAATACATCTACATCCGGAATGCCCTGCCGGTGAGTAAATTTTTTGCTGAACTATTCCTTTAAAGCCCTATAATGAAAACATTTCTTCATCATTGTTACCATTGGGTACTGCAGTGCGAGGCAGAGCAGACTTCCATCCATGGCCTGGCAGGAGGGCACCTCTGGCTCGTAGATGTGGACCAGCACCAGAGTGTTCTTGCCCTCCTCGTCTACGGCACGCAGGAACTCCTCCCCCGATGAGATGTCAATCAACTTTTCGAAGCGCCGCCCTCCACACACCTGCCGCCGCATCTCCTCCATGCGCTGCAGCCGATACTGCTGGAGGAAGGCTTCATCATCATCATCATCCTCCTCCTCTTCTTCTTCATCATCCACACGGAGGTTCATCTGAAGTAAAATACAAGAAAAAAGGAGAATTAAATTTTGTTGATGATATTCGGAATGAGGAGGGCAAAGTGCAATGAATATAAAAAAAGGTAGTACAATTTGCTTATATTTTTACTATTTTGTTTTTATTTTTAAACATGAGACGTAATGTCCATTTGATATAAATAATTAAGGTTATTCAAATTAAAACATTTTATGTACTTCAGTCAACAATATATATATATATATATATATATATTTTTTTTTTTTTTTTTTTTAAGCACTAAAACAAGTAAAAAATTTAATATAAAATATATATTAACAAAAAAATATTAACATTGAAAAATATTACAAATTAAAAAAATAATGATAATAAAATAGACAATCATATTGTGATATTCGGTGCCATTCAGTATGATAATTTGTGTATAGAGTGCTTCTCACTTTGCCTGCGATCTTATCCTGCAGCTCCTTCTGTTTCTGTCTGTCGGCTTCTTCTTCTAGATGTGACTTGCAGGTCATGCTGAGTTTCTTGATGAGTCGCTCCATCTCTTTCTGCTGCTCCACGCGCTGCTCGTTCTCCAGCTGTTTGTATTTACGCCAGTCATTGATCACTCCCTTCGGCCCTGTGGGAGAAAACACATTCAGTTTCACAGAAGTGTGGTTGATGAACATGGATGCAGGATCTTTTAATCAGAGTCTGTGAGAGATAGAAGTACAAATTTTGTTTTCATAATTGCCATTTAACCGTACCAGTGTTGACCGAACTGCCATCTGCGCTGTAGTCCAGTTCCACATCCAGCACCTCCTGGTCTCGGATGCTTTTGGATGCGTTCTCCTCTTCCTCATGATCGCTCTCTTCATCCTCACTGCTGCTGTAGTAATACTGCAGCTTCTCCCCAAGGATCTTATCATCAAGTGTCGTCATGATGTCAAACTGAGATACATGTGAAAGACACACAGAAAACATACAACCAACACGCTGAGAACATCAAGAAACATCAAAATCGGCAGTTTTTAGATGAGCAGACAGCACAGACAGCTTTCCATTATACAAACCACTAAACAAGACTCAAATACAAGGTGATGAAAGGTAACACATCACATAGTTCAAGTAGTTAACAATATTAATTGAATTTCTCAAAATATAAACGATAAATACAATGTCACAACATTATAATACCTAGGTATATTAGGTAAAAAAAAATCTAGTTCAAAATATCCTCATCAGAAAATTATAATTAGAAATTAAAATTAGCCCTCATCCACTCTGGAGAGGAAATCTAGATTAATGACTGAAGTTACAAAAAAAAAAAACAACAACAACCACCCTTCTATTAATGTAAATACATAAAGCCATAACCTTTACTTCGTAAGAAATATTTCTAGATTTATCTAGTGAACAGCTATCTGTCAAACAACCCACTGCCTAACTATACACATCAGGTAACGTTAATGTTTTAGTAATAAACTACCTTAATGACATGAGAAATCACTGTTCACTTACTGGGAGTATGATTTGTCCATTGAAAATCAGTGTAAATCTAAATTATATAAATTACAGTACGTGAGAATCCCGATTAGTGTTTGCTATGTTAACATGCTAACCCTTCTTTGTGCTAACGTAGTATGTTAGCTAGTCAGTTAACGCACCAGAACACGACACAACTAATAAACTAGAGTACATATATTATAAACAAGATGTGTTTTATGAATATTAAACCATTTATCATCTGTTAACCCGACTGAATCTTACCAATATGTGTCTCTTTTATATCAGTTTATCGCTGAAACAGCCACTTCAGATGCAACACTGGATCTACAACGGAAGCACAAGTACTGACCAATCACAATGCTGAAGAGATGATTGACACGAGTATCAACCAATAAGAGTTTGAAACGATTGAGAGAAGGCGTTTCACATATGTTTGGGTGACAATTTTTTTTTTACGGTACAGGATTGCCAGGTCTGCGTAGCCAATCAAGGCATTACTAGGATAGGGCTAGAAAATATACAGCCAAGACTTGATTCATGTTTTATACATTCCACACTTGATACAGAAACGACCAGATTGCTCTACTGGGCAACCGCACATCAATATTGCACAAGTTTTGTCAGAACAACGGTTATTTATTTCTGTATATTTGCATTATTGCAAGGTTACATTTTGGGTTGAGGTAATTTCAGACATTAATAAAAACAATCTAATAGGAAGCAAATTCAAATTTATTGTTGTTGTTTTCTGGTATTGTGCTGAATTCTGCACCCCTGCCAGATTATGCACCCCCTCGTTAGCCAAGTCACCCTTTTTTATACCATAATAAAATGAGGACATGCTCAAAAGAGAGTTTTGTCAGGTTTAGCTCAGGTCTGGGTACAAATTTGTCAAAAAAAATAAATATATTATATATAATATGGTTAATTAGGTGCGCACATAACCTGCACACACAACAGTGTTTAGTGTTGCAATTAGTCATTACTGTAATTTTTGTAATTATAGCAATGTCTACAAACTTAGAACACTCTAGAAAAGCATAGCAACCAGCCAAAATTATCTTGAGGAACAATAATAATAATAAATAAATAATAATAATAATAATAATAAAAACAGTAAAATATAAAGAAACATATAAACATTAAAGTTGCAAGCAGCGATGAACGGGCCCTCGCACCTGGGCTCACCGCCAGCCAGCTGCGTTAGTAAAAAAAGGCGAACAGTGAGAAATATGCATTTAATGTCGTAAATATAAGTGGAATATGTCAAAGTCATTTATATGTGCCAATCTTCCTGTTGCCAACAGGTGGCGCTATCATTATAATGGAATATTGGCCTTCAGATGTGTTCAGGCCAGGAGTCTTATCGAACATGTAAAGTTTGGGGGATATCGAACATTTTATGCCTGAGTTACAACAACTTCTCTTCCTATGGAGAGACATCAAATTTTGTCATGGCGTTATGGACACGCCCTTTAACAAAAACTCAAGATCTCCATAATTTAACATTGCAAAGCTTTTGAGTAGTGTGTTACAATGTAAAACATGTCACTTCCTGTTGCCAGCAGGTGGCGCTATGGCCATAACTGAATATGGGCATGTTGATCTGTTCAGGTCTTATCAAACATGTGAAGTTTGGTGCAGATTGGACATTGTATGTTGGAGTTATAGCAACCTCCTTTTTCATGGCGAAACATCAAAATTTGTCAGGCCGCCATGGACACGCCCTTCAACGAAACCTCAAGTCCTTCGCAATTTAACATCGAAAAGGTATTTAGATTACACTGACTAACTTTGGTGTTTATCTGAATAAATCTCTAGGAGGAGTTTGTTAAAGTACAACCCCTGAAAATGGCAAAAACGACACCAATTTTGCAGAGAAAATTCTAAATAACCAACTTCCAGCTGGGATTCGGATTTCCTACCAAGAGACTTTTTTGTAGATATTGTTGTGTCACATGTGTGTACCGTTTTTTGTACATGTACGTGAAATGGAGCTCGAGGCGCGCTATGTTGAAAGTGTATAGGTGGCGCTATCGAGCCATTTTGCCACACCCATTGGAATATTGGCCTTCAGCTGTGTTCAGGACTCTTATCAAACATGTGAAGTTTGGGGAAGATCATACATTTTATGCCTGAGTTACAAATTTTATTCCAATGACGAGACATCAAATTTTGTCACAACGCCAAGGACACGCCCTTTATCGAAAACTCAAGATATTCACAATTCACTATCACAAAGGCCTTTAGATTAGACAGACCAAAATAAAATGTTAATTTTATTAAATTTCTATGAGTAGTTCATTGCAGCGTAAAGCATTCCCTTCCTGTTGCCAACAGGTGGCGCTATGACTATTACTAAATTTGGGAATGTTGATCTGTTCAGGTCAGGAGTCTTATCAAACATGTGAAGTTTGGTGCAGATTGGACATTGTATGTTTGAGTTATAGCAACTTCATTTTTCATGGCAAATCATCGAAATTCGCACCACCATGACACGCCCTTAAACGAAAACTCAAGATCTTCGCAATTTAACATCGCAATGGTCTTTAGATTACACTGACTGACTCTGGTGTTTATCTGAATAAATCTTTTATATTATATATATATAATATAAAATAAATAATAAAAAGTATATTCATGTTAATAAATATATAATCAGAATTATACTATTTTATGTGTTGTATGGTAAATACTGTTCCGTGTAAGCAACAACTGAAAAATAGAGTGCACAGTACAAAACAAATAAATAAAATAAAATGTTTATTTTCAGATGTCCACTACCACTGTGAAATGTTCATCTTAGAATGTGCATCAAAAATGTATATTGTGTATGCTTATTTTTAAACAGTATTGTAACAATATGACAATAAAAAAAACTAAATTAAAAAGAGACTTACAAAAAGCATTCTGGTTATCATGTTTGTTTTTCCTTTTTTCCTCTTTAGTGATATCCACACAACCACAGACACTCATTTCACACACTCCACTTACACGCACCACACACACACACACACACACACACCACATCCAGACCACATTTGCACTGTGACACACAGCACACACTGATGCTTCTTTTCTGTGATTCTGAGCACTTTTAGAGGATAAAATGTAAGAATACAAGTTTAAAGTTTGTTCTATAAAATATAGACTGAATATCATACAGGGATAAAGGCCTTCAGTTTATAAACAGCTTTGTGATTTTTTTCCCCTTTCACTATTTATCACTATAGAACAGAGCCACAACAACACCTACTGTATTTCACAATGCTATCAAATGACCATCGCATGCAATGACTAAAGGTTAACTGACGTCACTTGATCTAACATGTTTCTGGTTTGTGTAGCTAATGAGAATGCCTGAAATTATCATACATATGTTCAGACAAATAACTTGTTAAGGATTTTAACTTTTGCTGAAGGTGATCAAGGTGATTTTGTTATTTTGGTAAATTTTTTAATGCATGCCTTTATCCTCTCTGAAGCTACAAAATAATTATAATACTGCCATTTATATGTGTCAGTTTAAAATAACACATTATTGCCAAAAGCATGTGAACACCTGAACACTCGTATGCTTCGGGTGAACACTTACTTTGTAAATGAATTCAGAACCACAAGTGTTTAAAGGAAGCTGATCCTCCCTTTGCAGCTATTGCATCTTTAAATTTTTTACTTTTTTTTAATAGTTGGTTTTGAACTGAGGCTTCACACCTGTGACTTTCTTATTGTACAGAACTACCTGTTCAGGAAAAAAAATCATCAAATTTATTTTTGTACAGCCTTTATTAAGTTGTAAAATACATTGATCACATTTTATTAATTTGTTAAACTGGGGTGTAATTTAAAAAAATATATATATTGCAAAATGTTACAGGAAGAATGTTATTTGATATGATATTTTTTTTTGTCATTATTCATAACAAACTGAATAAGCTAGACTATTTCATTTCAAGGTTATTAACATTATTTTTTTTTTACTTTTCCCATAAAGTCCCTCCCCTTCTGATAAGATATAAAATGGGCGCTCCACCAGGCAAGTTATCTCATTCACCTTCTGATCAAAAATGGATCTACAGATCTCAGTTTTTCTTCTGTTCGTTCTTTTCCCTGCAGGTAAAAAGACATATAGCTTGACTGACTGATATTTATTTATAAATAGATAATCAATGTTTCTCTTTCACTGTCTCCCTCTCTTATTACTAAAGGACACTCTCTCAGCTGTTATGAGTGCAGCAGACGCAATGGTCCTATGGATGTTTCTTGTTCAGATCAAGAGGTTAACACATGCCCCACGAAATATAAGTGCATGAGTGCCACAGTAGTACAGCAAGTTGGTAAGTCCATTTAGGATGTTTTGAATTGTACTTTTATAACTGATGAAGATGCTATTATAACAGTGGAAATTTAACTTCTCATAGAATTGATATATTATTGATTTTGTTTATCTTTCAGGTTGTTATGCTAACAATTCAATTAGTATAAAAAAAATCATTGTAATGAAAAAAATTATTTTATTTTATTTTATTTTTTTTTTACTCTGACTGCTTCTTTAAAATATTTATAAATAAACTGTCCATCAAAAAAAGTAAAATAATTTGGTCTTTCCTGTATCATTGATATTTTTAGAGGGCATTACTACTATGTCAAGGGTTAAAGGCTGTTCTGCTGACTGTCGTAGTGGTTCCCAAAATGTTGGCTTTCTAAGGAATGTCATAAAATGCTGTGACACAGACCTGTGTAACATCCAATATGCTCCAGGTATTGCACTTTACTATGCAAATGAATATCTTCTCTATAAGTCAACACTTATTTTACTTCATCAGGAAATTAAACGTCGGGTGCAGCTTGGCAGTTATGATTGAAAATAGCTATTTAATTAGATTTATTCCATTATATTTTGTACAAAAAAAAATAAAAACAATTTCCTCCCGTAGATCCCAGAACTATGGTTCCTAATGGAAAGAAATGTTACTATTGTGATGAGAAGAGCTGCTCAAACATATTGAGCTGTTCAGGAAGTGAAGACGGCTGCTTTACAGTAACACCTAAGAATCTGGAGGAAAAAGAACTTTCAAGTCATTATTTTTGTCTCATCATAATTTTAAACATTTGATACAAATGATACCAATTGCTAGCTTAGCCTGAATTAACCTTTGTTTTCTGTCTTTTCATCAGAGAACTCCCGAGGCCAGCCATTGGTTGTAAAAGGCTGTATCTCTAAAGAAATCTGTCATTCAACGGTTAGCAATGTGGAGGTCATCTCATGTTGTTCAGGGAATCTGTGTAATGGTGCTCAGAGCGTCTCTGAGGGTAACGGTGTTCAGAGCGTCTCTCAGAGCTTCCTGTTCCTCTGCCTTTCTCTGCTCTCCTTCATCCTGCTGCACTGAATCCAGCAGAGCTACAGCAGAGACAAACCATGATGCAGTTCACAAACATATACATCTTGTATTTTCTCTATAATATCTTTGGAGACCTAATATGATTAATTGAACCTGATTTAGATTTAGAAACAATAGATATACAGTACTGAATTAATAAAATATTTTGGTGTCAAACCAAGTGGTCCAATGGAAGTTTCTTGACCTTTTTATGTAATGTCCTGTTTTTTCCAGTCTTTTTCAACCTCTAAAAAATATCTTTTAGTATGCAAATTCTTTAGATATATTTTTTTTGTAAGTGAAGAAAACAAAAATAACTACTTTATTCGATAATTCCTTTGAAAAAGCGTTCCCTTCGCTTCATATAACCCAGATTGCACATCTGATAGCAGATGGAGTATTCTGACGACAACTTTCATGCCTTTTCTGGACCTTGACACTGTTATTTATTTGGCACTCTATGGGACAGTCTCAAGCCAGTCCAGGTTTTCATCTAAAATATCTTAAATTGTGTTCTGAAGACAAACCAAGCATTTACAGGTTCGGAACGACATGAGGATAAGTGATTAATGACAACATTTTAATTTTTGGGTGAACTGACACTTTAATCCAGTGGTTCCCAACCTTGGTACTTGAGGCACCCCAACACTGCAGTTTTCAGTGTCACCTTAATAAACACACCTGATTCAGGTCATCAACTTATTAGTAGAGACTCCCAAAAATGCAAAATGTGAAGTGTTGGGAGGAAACCACTGGTTTAATCTACAACAGGGATCCTCAAATCCTCTCGTGGAGGACCAATGCGCTGCAGAGTTTAGCTCCAGCCCTGATCAAACTCACCTACTGTGATTTTCTATTGATCCTGAAGACATTGATTAACATGCACAGGTCTGTTTGATTAGTGTTAGAGCTAAACTCTGCATGAAAGTGGATCTGGGCCAGATTTGAGGGCTGACCTGCAACAATGCATCATGTTGTAAAAGACAGTGTTTTTCAGCTACAGAATTTATCAACAGTTTTTCCGTTGCTAAGAGGGTGACATCTAGAAGAAATAAAGGGTAAAATAAACTTCTTCCGGTTTAATTATTTATTTATTTGTTTGTTTTACCTACTTCTTTGGAACATAATGTAACTGAATCAAATTCGAAAGTGTCTGTAGCATCATTTATCAGCAGGTGGCGGCAGATGATCTTTTGTACACTAGAAAAACACCAACTTTACAACAACACTACACTACAGCTCTGTGCATTTTCTGTTGTATTAATATGGTATTTTCTGATTGTATCAATCATGTTCACTCATATATTTATTGATTTATTTACAGGATAAAAATACCAATTAAAATGTTGCTCGGATGTGAGTAAATTGCTCAGAGAGAATTTGTAAATATAGTAAAATGTAAGTGAAAGTGGCGAATGAAATGAAAACATTAACTTTTTTACAAGCTAGTGATACATGTTCTAAACTTTTATAAACTTTTTAAAAACTTTTTACTAATCACAAAATCTTATATCCCATCTTCAAATAGCCTATTTTAGAATGTTCAATATACATTCGTTTATATTTATAAGATGATAAAATATTTATAAGTTATTAGATGATGTAACCGTATTGAAATGCAGGTTATAAAATTTCAAAAGAAACTAAATAAACAAAACTGAATCACATGAAGGGTATACAAATGCAGATTCATATAGTACTGGACAGCCTTTTTTCACAAACACACACACACACACACACACACACAGAACCCACATAACCCGACAGATGTAATGGAAATATGAGTCACAAGTGTCTGTGACAGACGCAGACTTTGTACAGATAAAGGTTCAGAGGAAAGTAAACTCCCTTGAGCCCAACTGAACGTAAGTGACTTTAGTGAGTGATCTTGAGTGAGTCTGATTTTATTCTAGAGACTCAGTTTAGTTAAGCACATTATCACAATAATTCATCAAATTAATCCAGAAAGAAGTGGTGATACTAATAATATAAAACATAATAACTAACAAGTTTGTACAAAGATGCTCGTTACTGTGCTTTGCATTTATGTTTGACACAATGTAAAAATATTAAACACACAAACCTAAACTTGTTAAATTGAAGTGGCTATTAATAGTATAGTTAATAATATAAATATGTATCTTCGTATTGGTTGCTTGTTATGAGATAAAAAATTGTTTCCTTATATGCATTTAACCCAGAAACTGTAAACATCAGATGGAAATAGAACATGAATCTGTTACATTGCACTAAAAACACACAGAGGGGACTTTGCCTTCGCATTTCAGAAAACCACTAATGCCTTTGTATAGTATGTGCATCACAAAAGCACAAATCAGTCCACGTATTTATAAAGAATTTCCACCAATGTATATATTAAATTAACAAATATATATGTTGTTTTGTAAGCTTATGTTGTTCTGTAAGCTATATAACACACAAATACATAGGTTATTTGTGTATCTGTGTTATGTTAATCTAATTTAATGTATTAATAAATGCCCTGCCATTTATCTAATAGAAAATATGATAGCTTTAGAAAACATAATAAAATAACAGTAGCTCATCTAACAACAGAACTTGTATGTCTTTTTGTATTTTTGGATGCACCTTTTAATTTGGATGACAAGATAAATGTTGGAACTGTTGCATTTACAATGCTCAGAAGACTTACAGAAACATCCTGTTTGTTTTTCTGACTCACCGATGCCTACACAACTGCTGACATTTTCTTCACAAATACCATGCAGACACATGTCTGCGCTGTTTTTTGTTTTGTTTGTTTTTTTAGTATGGAGGCTTTCAAAACCATGTGCAATGACCAACAATTGATCTAACATGTAATACATGTTTAAAATATTGCATACCTTTGTAGCTGAACTTATTACACATCAGCTACAAAATAAACACACTCATTCCCTTATCTTACACCACAAGAGCTTTTGATTAAACAAACAGAAAAATTTGCTAAAAACTTACTCACCCTTGGGACACTTTTTCTTCATCAGAACAGATTTGGAAAAATGTAACATTCTATCACTTGCTCACCAACCGATCCTCTGCAGTGAATGAGTGCAGTCAGAATGACATTTACATTGCAATTACATTTAGTTATTTAGAAGATGCGTTTATCCAAAGCAAATTACAAATGAAGACAATAGAAAGCAATCAAAATCAAGTGCTATGACAAGTCTCAGCGTAGTACACTGTAATACATTATATAGATTACTTGTTACTGTCATACAAAAGTAATTCCTTACTATACAATATTACTGTCTCAGAATTGTAATGTGTTACATGACTCCTGTATTACTTTTGAGTTACTTTAAGCAAAATAACTACAGTAGTAGAACTTTACATTCTGAAATGACAAAATGTACTGCAGAGCATTCTACATCCAGTAGAGGGCGATATGGTGAAGCATAATGACTGTGGGCTATCCAGCTACTAACAATATAGCTTATAATTGGCAAAGTGAAGGCTCAAGACAATGCAAGAAAGATTACAATCAGAATCACAAACGATCCAAGCAGGGCTCCAGACTCAAATCATTTAAGAGCAGTTGCACCAGCGCCATCAAGTTCTACAGACGATGCGCCAGGAGCAGATGTGTGGGCAGGGGATGATGTGTGGGTGTATTCAAAATAAAGATCTTTTAATCCCAAGAAAAAAAAAATGTTTTGCATTAATAAGTGCAGTTACTAATAATATTTCATGTTTATTTTTTGCTTATTTTTCGTTTGTTTATTGTTTATACAAATTTGACAACGCTATCTCACGGCCAATTCGTAGGCTACGTATTTTACGAGGTGGCTTATTCGTACGAATTTGTACGACCTCACTCGTACGATTTTATACGATTTGTCTAACGGTTAGGTTTAGGGGAGGGGTTAGGTGTAGGTCATTCATACAAATTCATACGAATTGTGCAACTCCTAAAATACGTACGATTTGGCAACAATCGTATGAATTTGTACGAGTGTGGTCGTACGAATTCGTACGAATAAGCCACCTTGTGAAAAATTTACGAATTGCCGTGAGATCGGGTTGCATTTGATAGCAAAGCAGTAAACCTGAGTTAAGATGCATACAAAATGTACTTTTACATCTACTATTGATAGACAGAAAATGTATAGGCCTATATATACCACTCTTATTAAATGTACCATTATTTTTCTAGCATACGGAACTGACGAACTTCAGTGATTATGTCTGATTAAAGAAAAATGTTTGACTTTTATTACATTTTTAAAAAGTGTAAAATTCTAACAATATCTGTTTTTAATGATTTTATATTTATAGTGATTTTATGATTTCAAAATATAGAGAAAAAGTAGAACTTAATGAGTATTAAGTCAATAAGTGCTTCTCTGCTGCTTTCTACTGATATAATTGTGATATGATGTCATTTTTTTATTTTACATAAGTGTTTGTTTACCACAAAGTATATTTTGTTCATCCCATTAAAATATTCAAACTGGATCATTTTAGAGCTTTAAAGTTCTGGAAATAGTTGTGTGAAATACTTAAAAGTCACTGAAAGTCATTGAGAGAATTTTCTCTCAAAAGGTTGTACAAACCCGTAAATGAAGGATGTAATGCATTCAACTACTACCACAAAACCATGGTTTCAGTCAGCATTACGCTTCTGGGCCCGGTTCCCCATAAACATCTTACCAAAGTTGTTTATGTTCCTAAGTGTGTTCCCCGAAGTGTCCCTTACCCCTGTTTCACACCGCTAGCATGAGAGGCGCGCGAGCAGCGCGTATTTTTTTCGGCGTCCATGTTAATCAATGAGTGCATTCACACCGGGACCAGGAGCAGCGCGTGAGCGTCAAGCAGTGCAGCGGGGGTTTCGGCGTCCGGTCTATTTTTGCTGTGCTGCTCACGCTCAATTAAAGTGAAAGCCACTTATGATGGACAAAATAAATGTGATTTAACACAAAACGTGCTCACAGAATTAGCATGTCAAGAGTTTTAACAACAATGACAATTTCTAGTGTTTTAACAATTATGCCAGAAAATAAAAGTAAGTAGGCTATAACAAATATGTATGTAGCCTACCCATTTAAACTTTTTAATTAATCGTTTTGGGTGAAAGTATGGTGTATTATTATAAAAACAAATGTTGAAAGAATTATACCCATTGTTTGAAATGGTTATACTGTCTGCCGAACACGATTTGCAATTATTTATATATATTTATTTAATTATTTATATGTCTATGTGAATACTCGCGAGAGTCTGCTGCTGCAGTGACGATGTAGTTGTGCGCTCACGCTCGCGGTGTGAAATAGGGGTGAAAGAGGGGTTAGCCTGGCAAGCGCAGGTCTGAGAAAGTAGCCTAATGCAGCTCCATAATGAGTTTTCTTGGTAGGCAATTTTTTAAATATATTTTTTAAATATATTTTAATATATATGTCAAAAGGGCTTAAGTTTTGCCGAATATAAAAACTGACATTGACTAAACTGCTCCGTGGCCGGCGCCGTCTTTGATTCAATACAAGGACACGTTGGATCGTTGCCATAGTTGGTCGCTTACTGGACACCACCATGCTTACCCATTTAGAGATCTTAGCCATTTAGAGCCAAATTGTTCGCCAGATTTTAATTATCAAAAGTGATTGCCAATTTAAACGCTTTAATTACATTACGAAATCGCCTAGGCTAATTACCTCCATATAAGTTCTGATACAACATAAAGTCAACTTCATAAATAGGCCTGTATCCATTGCGAACATATTTTATTATGAGTCTTAAAATGTCCATAACATAAAATCATTGTTGAGCCACAACATTGTCAGCATGACTTGTACTGCGCTGCGTTGATTTCTAAAGACTGCTGTACAGTAGCGTCTTGAGCTCAAACAACACTAAGAGAGAGCTTACAAATGGTCCAGACCAACCTTACGAAAGTGTGACTTACAGAAGATATACTTAGCGTACGAACGTGTCGGGAATCGTGCCATAAGTTTAAGAGAGAGGTTAAGGAATATGTAAAGAACTACTTAGCGATAAGAACGCGATACAGATGCTTCTTACTGGATCTCGCAGCATTGGTGCATCTGTGTAGTAACAATGTTGTGAAATCAGCTTTGGCCAGGGGTGGACTGGGACCAAAAAGTGGCCCTGGTCTTTCTGGCCCACAGCAGCCCACCACATCATAACGCATCCGCCCCTGTTTTGATGTCATTTATTAATTTAATATTTAAGTATACAGTTTGGGGATTTTAACCAATAGGGCAACTGATCCTCCGTTTAAACAAACAAACCTGCGTGCAGCAGCTGTACATGCTCATCACGACACAAACCTTCTCCTAGAACTCACACTTTGCATGCAGTTAACAGATCCACACGAATCGTGCATGAAATATAAGTTTATAAAGTCAAACGATAGCTTTATGTGCTTTACAGATGAACTTGGAGTCTTTATTTATTCGAGATGTTCAATAATAGATAATCTTTGACTTGGTATTAGAAGTTCATGATCCAATTCGTGAACAGATGATTCTTTTGAGTTAATCTTTTAAAATAATAATTTATTTTGTTGAACGAAACCAGTGTTGAAACCAATGGTTCACAAACTAAATAGATCTGAGATGCAGGGCACGTAAAATCGTAAAAAGGCAGGCTACAAAATGTGTCACAGCTCTGACCGACGGCTATCTTGAATAGTGATGTAACAATTTTAACTTGATTCGAGTTGTTAATTCGCTTGAAGGAGTGAAACGGATCATAGTTGATCGTTTGCACTTGTTTTAAACAATTTGCGCGCGTTCGGAGCTTGCGCGCACTCGTTCACAGCTGAGAGCAGCATTTCAGACAATGCGTGTACAAAGTATTACTTCATCTTTCGCGTATCGTAACTTCTGAATGAACACATACACACACAATTATCTCAAAACAATTGTCTCTTCGAGTATTCTTGTAAACACAGTCGGTTATGTTTTAAGTGAACGTTTTGAGAATGAGAAGTTGTCGTCATAGCACAAAGCCCCTCCCTCGATATCACGGTCTCCGCCATGTTGGAATCCTAATCAGAATGAGCTTTATTGACAGATATGTTTACACATACGAGGAATTTGTTTTCGTGACAGAAGCTCCGCAGTACAACAGAATGAAAGCGACAACGAATGATACCGGCGGCGAAACAGGATTTTTTAAATGTGTTGTTAAGAGGAGGTTCTCGCAATTCTGCTCTGTTTTACCATGCCTGGAAGTTACTGCTGCGTTAAAAACTGCTCCAGTACCTCTCACGATACATATGGAAAACATAGAAACAATGAAATACCGTTTTTTAGGTTACACCAAGCGCAAAACAGCGGTATTTGGAGAAGCTCTCAAGCGGCACAGAGACCTGGACCATTTACCTCCATGCACACATGGACATTGGGAATTATCTTGTTTTTGGTTTAAGTTACTACACAATGCAGTAGTTTAAAGCCACAAGTGTTTGGAAAGTTATGAGGCTTTCTGCTGTGGCTGGGTCCATTTACAGCAGGTGATGAAAACAGTGTTGTACTGGCCAAAGTTAATTCACATGCGTTTTAGCGTATTGTAATTACATTGCATTTAGAATTAACTGCGACTGAACACTAGATTGTAACGAGATGTTCAATGTATACGAACGTTTCCAACATGTTTTGATGTATGCTAAAGCTGTGTATATTTAGTTATAATTTGATTTTAACCCAATGACACATACTGTTCCAGGTTTTTTTTGTTGGGGGCTGCAAAGTGGACAAACAAGTTCTGGGTTAGCTAGGGTAGTTAAATGTGTGATTGCGAGATGTAAATGTCCGGGTTAGATTAAGCCATTAACAGCGTGAATGCAAATTGACTTACATTGTAAACAATATAATTCCCAATGTCCATATGTGTGCACTGAGGTATATGGTTCAGGCCTCTGTGCCGCTGCAGGGAGCTGCCTGGGAGCTTCTCCAAACACCGCTGTTTTGCGCTTGATGTGAGGTTGTTCCTTTCACGTCTGTGGGCGTTAAGCACGGCTCAGTGTGGCCCAGGCACGGCGCCAAGATTCCAGTTTTGGATGGGCCAGACCAATTGAGGCTGGGCCTTAAATTAAAAATGTTAAATAAAACAAATAAATAAATAAATAAAAACCGTTATCCAATCACTGACTTTTTGACTAATATTGACTAATATAGCCTACTGTTATATTATCTGTGCGTAAACATAAATACAGTAATAGCTTGATGCTCTTTAAATATTTTGTAGCATTGTTAAAAGTTTCGGTGCATAGACCTAACCGCAATCGCTCTCCGTGGTTCTGACCGAAGAAGAGCGCAAAATCCCCAAAGATTCCCCATTATGCATGAAACGCAACATACCTGCAGCTGTGTTTCCCGAATGAATGATGATCTGCTTTTATGTCATTTTTCCTTTTTTATTCAGAATATTCACAAATGTGTTAGCTATGGCATGAAATATCTGATATTCCGATTGTCTAATACATGCAAGTGGAAGTGTACACTGTGTGCAGAATTATTAGGCAAATGAGTATTTTGACCACATCATCCTCTTTATGCATGTTGTCTTACTCCAAGCTGTATAGGCTCGAAAGCCTACAACCAATTAAGCATATTAGGTGATGTGCATCTCAGTAATGAGAAGGGGTGTGGTTTAATGACATCAACACCCTATATCAGGTGTGCATAATTATTAGGCAACTTCCTTTCCTTTGGCAAAATGGGTCAAAAGAAGGACTTGACAGGCTCCGAAAAGTCAAAAATAGTGAGATATCTTGCAGAGGGATGCAGCACTATTAAAATTGCCAAGCTTCTGAAGCGTGATCATCGAACAATCAAGCTTTTCATTCAAAATAGCCAACAGGGTTGCAAGAAGCGTGTGGAAAACCAAGGCGCAAAATAACTGCCCGTGAACTGAGAAAAGTCAAGCGTACAGCTGCCAAGATGCCACTTGCCACCGGTTTTGCCATATTTCAGAGCTGCAACATCACTGGAGTGCCCAAAAGCCCTGGTGTACAATACTCAGAGACATGGCCAAGGTAAGAAAGGCTGAAAAACGACCACCACTGAACAAGACACACATGCTGAAACGTCAAGACTGGGCAAAGAAATATCTCAAGACTGATTTTTCTAAGGTTTTATGGACTGATGAAATGAGAGTGAGTCTTGATGGGCCCGTGGCTGGATCGGTAAAGGGCAGAGAGCTCCAGTCCGACTCAGACGCCAGCAAGGTGGAGGTGGAGTACTGGTTTGGGCTGCTATCATCAAAGATGAGCTTGTGGGGCCTTTTCGGGTTGAGGATGGAGTGAAGCTCAACTCCCAGTCCTACTGCCAGTTTCTGGAAGACACCTTCTTCAAGCAGTGGTACAGGAAGAAGTCTGCATCCTTCAAGAAAAACATGATTTTCATGCAGGACAATGCTCCATCACACGCGCCCAAGTACTCCACAGCGTGGCTGGCAAGAAAGGGTCTAAAAGAAGAAAAACTAATGACTTGGCCTCCTTGTTTACCTGATCTGAACCCCATAGAGAACCTGTGGTCCATCATGAAATGTGAGATTTACAAGGAGGGAAAACAGTACACCTCTCTGAACAGTGTCTGGGAGGCTGTGGTTGCTGCTGCACGCAATGTTGATGGTGAACAGATCAAAACACTGACAGAATCCATGGATGGCAGGCTTTTGAGTGACCTTGCAAAGAAAGGTGGCTATATTGGTCACTGATTTGTTTTTGTTTTGTTTTTGAATGTCAGAAATGTATATTTGTGAATGTTGAGATGTTATATTGGTTTCACTGCTGAAAATAAATAATTGAAATGGGTATATATTTGTTTTTTGTTAAGTTGCCTAATAATTATGCACAGTAATAGTCACCTGTACACAGATATCCTCCTAAAATAGCTACAACTAAAAACTACTTCCAAAAATATTCAGCTTTGATATTAAAGAGTTTTTGGAATCATTGAGAACATGGTTGTTGTTCAATAATAAAATTATTCCTCAAAAATACAACTTGCCTAATAATTCTGCACTCCCTGTATTGTTGTTTAAACACCTTTATAAAGATCGCGTTAGTTGAGCTGTATGCGCGATATAATTTTATGACACAAAATTTTGAAATGTAGGCTTAAATCAAACACATTTTAATCCAGATTCTGTATTTATATATATAAAAACGGAAAACAAAAACAACGAAAAAAAACAACTGTCTGTCCCCAATATGGGGTGACGTCTATGCCTGCTGCTCTGATAATCGCTGTTTCATATAAATTTCTCTCTCTCTCTCTGTAAATCAGACGACGTGAAATGGGGCGTTTTATGATATGCATTGGAGTAAACCAAACTAAACAGGGAGGGAGGGCAAAAAACACTCATGCAAACAAAACACACTCCTTATCGGCCGAGGCAGCGTGATCTACTCACTCATTCATTTGCGTAGAAAAGAGATGTAATGTTATGATTTCCGTCATTTAAAAAAATATATATATTTGTGTAGCGGGTGGGCGACCCACATTGGCCAGCGGCCTATCGGGAAAAGTCCCGGTGCTCCAGATGGCCAGTCCGCCCCTGACTCATATACACAGAGGGATCTAAAAAAAGATCCTGAAACATGACACTGCAGCAGCAGCAGCAATATATGTTCCAAGAGTAGCCTATAGAAAAGCAAAAAGGTATAGAATAGCACAAAGAACATCTAATCATCTGTCAGTTTATACTACAGAAATGATTGCCATATTTTTGGCTCTTCAGTGCGTTGAAGACATTAATATACCTTCATATGTTCAGACTCATTTTCAGTACACTATCAAGTTTAAAGAGTGGCAAATCTTCAACTAGACAAGACATTCCGTCAGTCATTTTACAGTTTGTTCAGAATACAAACAAAAACAAAACATTTATTTTGGATACCTGCACAAATAGGAATAGAAGGTAATGAAGTAGTGGATCAGATTAAAAACCTAAAAACATGCAGCCAATAACCTGTTCAAAACCGGGATATTAGCCCCATAACTGTCACCGTCCCATCTGTGGGACGCTTGGCACTCTTTTTTGTTGTTTTCTTTTTCTCTATAAAATCTTTTAGCAATCATCATATATCATTTGAAAGCTTAGAAGCCCAAGATTCATCCTGTGAAACCATTTTGAACCATTTTGAAATCCGACATTGTTTGACCATGGAAATGGTACTTTAAATTCTAAAGGCGGTCACCTCCTCCTCAGGGTCAAGTGTCAAAACATAATGCATTACGGTCTTCTACAACCAAAACTTTTTATAATCTTGGCAACAAACATATCATTGGAAAGCTCTGAGTCTCAGTATTTCATATTTGGTGGTTATTTTGAGATAGAAATAAAATTCAAAGAGAAATCTAGAGAAAAATTAATTAAGCAAAATTAGTTTTGATGACTCCCAGTGGCTGTGTGTGGTATGATGCCCTAAATAAAATCTCACAGGAACCTAATTTTTTTTCACTTCAACTTCAAATTTATAACATAACTTATTTAGACACAAGGCTTTCATTTTATACCAATTTTAGAGTAAAACCTGTTATGTAAAATATTTATAATAAATAAAATAAAATTAATATAGTGCATATTATTTAGAGTACACATTTTATTATTTAGTTCCACTTTTGCCAAAATCTGCTAATTTTCTTCTTTAAAAAGAGACCAACCTTATATTTATATTCCAAAGTGTTCATAAATTACAGCAATTGTATTGTGGATAGTGCACTTTAATGCCTATTTAAAAAATGGGGGGTGACAGTACTAGTACACATCTACTCATAGACATTTAATATAACACAATCATCTGACATGAAACAGCATCAAAACTAACTTCATGGAATTAAATGTCGACCAATGAAGAGGTAATAATTACATTCAAGCTTAGGGGTGTTGATCGACTCCATCTACATTTATTATGCAGCTTACCCACATCAAAGTGTTTAAAAAAAAGAATGCATTAAGCGAGAATAAAATGTTTTTCTTTACAAGCAGATTGTCACAATATAATGCCAGAAGGAACACAAAGTCAATAATAATCGAGAGAGTCTTTATTAATCCAACACAGGGATATATCCAACATGAAACACAGGAGGAACACACACACACACATACTGTTGTATAACTGGTAGACCCTACAAAACTGAACTATGCTTTTTTAAAGGCAGGTTAATTGGGGAAACACAGGTGAATGGAATGACTAATAAACAGAGACAGGGAACACAAACACCACGGGAGACAGAAACTGGGTCACAGGGAGCAAAACACGCACAAACAGAGTTTAGATAAAAGTGTTTGCCAAATGCATAAATAAAAAAAGTAATAATTTGTAGTTCTCCTGTTTTACTTTTCTTTGACCTGACCGCCTTTGTCTGATACAATATAAATAAATATAAATTGATATTTAGTATTTAAATGTGCACTATGCACGTTTTTTGGGCATATAAAAGACATAGATCTTGATTCAAGAATGAGCAGTTTGCTAGAATTTTAGATTTACTTCATAGCCATATGTTTAAATTTGTATTTATAAACATTAGAGCAAAACATTGCATTTTGAGTAATGGTGGGGTGAGAATTCCCATGCAGTTCAAAGGTGTATAGTGCACTATTATTATATTTAAATAAACCATGGAACAATTATAGAGGATACCTTTAAGACACAACATCTTGGAAGAAACAGTTCAGCTACATATTAATCTGCAGTAATTAAACTGAGTCACCAATCTAACTTTAAATATTACTTTCAGATCATTATTGTGTGATTTCTCAGAACATACTTCCGTTAAACCTGTTATATTGGTCTATATGTGAGATGTGTGTGTTTTTTTTATGTGTGACAAATGTGTCTGTGGTTGTTTGGGTAGGCTATTTCACATAAATAAATCTGCTGATCTTGTAAGTTGTATTGTTATGGTTTATAGTTATATTGTTTCTAAGAATTTTAATATGTTGATTGGTTAACGATAGTAGAACAGCCAAAAGCAAACTTTCATGATTGACAAGTTTTTTTATTTATTGAAGAATAGAAATATGTGTATCAATCAGTTTCTGCTGCAGCTGTAGAATCTGAAGCACAGCTGGATTCACTGAAACAGGAAATAGAAGCAGGGCCACTGCTGGCCAAATGGTTGCCCTAAGCAGAATTGTATTGCTGTGTACCCTCCTTCAAAAAACTAAACAAACAAAAAACGTAGCTATATAATGGCCCAAAATAGAACTTTAATAATATATAAAAGTAAATAAATAAATTTTAATTAAATTGTATTATTTATAAATTACAATTGAGCCCTGGACAATTACATATGGCTATGACTTTATTAATAGAGTTGTCTGATTGATTTTATAATCTTAAGCATTCAGAAATCCCACAATATATAAATTAAGCAGTTTTACTTCAATAAAGCCACGGCTAATTTTTGCAAGGGTTGTGATGTCTACATGTTTTGTTGAAGAAATTAAAGAGGCTTTAGCATTTCTATCACAAAAGGGTGTCCAAAATAAAAAATTAAGTGGATATTTGAATTAAATATTTGGTCAATATTAAAAAAGGATTTGATCGTCCTGTAAGTGTAACAACAGCTATTACCAGGCCATTGTTGCCCTTTGCAGGCATTTGTAATCATGCAAATTATTTATTTTGTACATTATATTTTAACAGTGTTATTCAATAAAACCATATGATTATTATTAATTAACCAATAATTATTGCCTCATTGTTTTTATTTAATATATTTTAAGTCATGAAAACTAGAATATTAAGTCAAATGCGTTGTTGTTGGTGGTTAAATTATTGCTGACATTAAAACACATTACTAACGTCAACAGTCAAAAAAGGTTCACAGGATTATGAAGGTTCCTGAAAGTGATGCACAGGCTTCATCTTGGGCTTTTTTATTTTTATTTTCTCTGCGCCAGACTGCGCTGATGTCTTTTCCCAGATATAGCCATAGTTGTCCATTAATAATGTTGCTATTATGATATATAATAATCAATTTATTTTTGCAGCATTTAAATACATTTAGCTGAATGTTAATCAACTAAATTAGTGTATATAAATATAGCTCAAATAAATTGATTGCAACCACTTAGGCCTACCATAAAAAATTATATTGCTGTGGAAAAGCCGCTTGTCTCCCTCATATCTTATGGATGAGACTTGGCCACTCTGTGCAAACTGTGAACTAACCCTTTAATTTTAAAATAATAAAATTGTGTTTTTTCCTAATAGCTATTTTAATTATTATTTTATAGAAATAAATTATGTGTAATTCGCAGGTGACTATTGTTCTACGAGAAATACATGTATACTCCCATAACAATAGTTGAAAGATGTCAAGAAAACTGCGTTTCAGAGTCAACAGCTCAAAAAAATTTACTCTATGGACTTACCAAACTAAGTGTGTCCCATCAGGTAATGAAAAGTTATACACACACTTGTGGTCTTCTTACTCACGTGGACCAAAAACAGGAAACTTACTTGGCGCAAAAACAGGAAATGCGTTAAGTGCAAAGACCGCAAGTGTGGGTGTTTGGCCAAGGCAAAACATTTTCGAAAAAATAGAGAGACAGAAACAAGAAAATAAAAAACAAAGGGTTGTTACAATATATATATATACAACTTTTAAAATGCATAGGCATATATTTTCATACACCATTATATTGAAGTCAAGTCAAAGATGCTTTGTCAGTCCTTCAACATGTACAGCACATACATAAAGAGAATTGTAATTGCGTTACTCTCCGACCCTTGCTGCATACAGATAACACTCACAGTAGAACATAAAATATAGATAAATATAAAATACAACTATACAAATATACAAATAAGCTAATGTAAAAAAACAACAACTATAAGTATAGCAGAACAAGTCAGATAGAGTGCAAACCAGTGGAGTAAACAAACAGTGCAGATATAATGATTGTAGTGCAAAACAGCTTTTTCAGTGTGATTAAAGTGACAAAAAGCACAGAGAGCAGTTCTTTATTTAAACTGACAGAAGAAGTTGAACGAGATCATTTAAATGCTGAATGAGGTAGTAAGCAGACCACTTCTGCACAAAGTGTCTGGTGCAGGTCATAGTGTGTTAGTCAGAGGGTGGGAGTGGAAAGGCCTGGGGATGTGGGATCTGGTTGGAGTGCTTAGGTTCAGAGTTCAGTGGTGCATGGGGAAAAGTTGGGGGGGGGGGTTCTTCAGTTTGTTAGTCTACTCCTGCAGCCCTTAAAAACATTCCTTTCACAGCTGAAGTATGAAAACTATCAACAATGTGCAACATAAAACAAAACATTTTGAAATAAATAAAAGCAATATGAATTATTCAGAATCAATTTCAAGAAACTCAGCACCAAAAAACTGCTATTATTGACAACCATAAATTATATGCTTTCAAAAATAAAAAACATAAAAAATATAAATGCTGTTTAAAAATGAAATATATGAGCAATTTTCAACCTAACCACAAATTAAGTGCAAAGTGCAAAATCTGCTGTTTTATATGTCCATAAAAATGTAAAAACAAACAAAAACAAAAAACAGCATTTTTCCTAGCAATACAACGTAATGCATTTTATTATGCATAAAATTATTGTTCTAAGATATAACAGAAATGACACTGTGGCTACTAAATTAACCATTATTTTTAACAAACAAATATTTTTAATAACAAATGTGTGCTTATTTATTTGAAGCAACAAAAGGTCCTTACTAGGTCTTACCTTATTTTTCATCCAGTGGGTATGCACTACAGTGTGTGTGTGTGAATAGAATAAAAAATTATGTTGTGCACTTTTCATTCTTTACATTTCTTAGGCTGTATTGGTGCTTGCTCAGCTAAAAATATTAATGTTTACATCTATAAGCTTCTTTTGAATATTGATGAATGTTTCTTACCTGAACTATGGCATCAGGTAGTCAGGCTTTTATCTCCAGTAGCTTCGACATCAAAACTTCTATTGTGGGCAGGAGGGTGCCATAGTAACAGTTTTCTTCTCCTTGCAGGATATCCAGAGCAACTGTGAGAGGCTTCATGATGGCACAGTATTCCCTCAGAAACTAAAACTCCCTCTCACTAATACATTTTAGCTCTAAACGATTAGAGATGGTACTCAAGTCAGTCATGGGTATTTCAACTATTCTTGTCACAGCATCATAAAATGAATTCCACCTTGTGGTGCATGGCACAAGCAGTTTTTTGCCAAAAAATCACCCACTAACTCTGAAGCCAAAGTCGACCAGGCTAGCCTTACTCCGCTGTGCTATGCACTTGGTGGTAGTACTTCTGTAAATTCCTTTAGTCCCAGGATTAGAAAGCAGCCACTTGTTAGTAAAGGGTGGCTCCATGCTGATGCAGTCAGGTGGGAGGTCTGCCCTTTTCTGTTCAGCTGGTTTACCTCTTTGTTTGCGGCAAGTGATGCACTTGTGAAGAATGCCATTAATGTGTGTTTTTGCTCCAACTATCCAGAATCCCTTAAAAATTTGCAAGAAGAAAATCTTTCGAAGCAGTGACAACCGAGACCATTTTAAACAGGTTGTGGCATGCATTCACACCTCCATGTCTGTATCCGGATCGATGAGAACATAGGGGCCCTCTTTCACAGGGGTGAATGCTGAATGTTGCTGAAAAGGTGGACCAGTGAGCCAGTTTGTTTCAGTTAGGTGGCACGCAAGTACTGGCCTAGTAGCAACATCGGCAGGTTTTTGTAAGCTTGGAATGTACCGCCACTTCTGTATTTTTGGGTCTCATTGCAGATGTACCCCAGAGCAACTTTGTTGTCTGTGTAGAATAGTAGGGTGCAAGCTATTTACATTCACCAGGACTCCTCTGTGTGTGAATAGCTTGTCACTGAGGTTGACGTGGAATGGGAATGTATCATTCTGGAGAAACCAACTCAAGACAAGACTGCGATGCAAAGGGGTTGAATCAGTGTCTAGATTTAGATGTTTTAAGTCTTTAGCATAGTCGGTTGGAGAGAATGCGTGCATCACAGTAGGCCTTTTGGATGCTAATTTGTGGAGTCTTAGGTTAGAGATAGTGAGCATTTCTTTGGTGGTCTTAAGCTAACTTATTGCTTCACTGATGGAAGTAAGTGACTTAAGTCCGTTGTCAACATAAAAGTCGCTTTCAATGAAATGTCTCGCGTCTGTACAAAACTCCGCTTCACTGTACAAGGTAGCACGTCTAAGACCATAAATGGCAACAGCTGGGGAAGGGCTATTGCCAAAGACCTGAACTTTCATGCATTATTCTTCCATGTTTTCAGACATATCATTGTTCTTGAACCACAGAAAGTGGAGGAAGTTCCTATGATCTTTCTGACAACGAAACTGTGGAACATTTGTTCTATGTCTGCAGTGATGGCTATTTAGGCTCATGCCTAAATCGCAGCAGGACTCCCAGTAAACTGTTGTTAAAATCTGGGTCTGTTAACAGCACATTGTTCAAAGATACACCATGGAACTGTGCATTGGAGTCAAACACTATGCAAATTTAACCAGGCTTGCGTGGGTGATGTACCAGCACTCCTTCCCTGGGGTCACAGAAGGTGCTAGTTCAGCATGATCATTATCAAAGATCCTCTTAATAAACTCTACAAAGTGTTCTCTCATCTCTGGTTTCTTGTGTAGTGTGCGAGTGCGACAGAGAGAGTTGAAACGACTCAGAACTTGCTCTCTGTTGTTTGGAAGGCGTTGTCTAGAAGAATGAAATGGAAGGGGCGCTACCCAGCTATTAGTGTCATCCATGAACACCTCCATGTCCATCAACTGAAAGAACTGCCTTCCCTCAATTGAAGGGGCAATCTTTTTGTAATTTTTTGTTTTTTCGAAGACTGAGATGGCTAATGGGCTGGGAGCAAACTGGGGAAGGAAAGAGACTTTAACACTTGGCTGTGCAGATACATTCTCCTTGAGGTAGATTTTATTGGAACATGGGCTAAAGCAGGATGGACGTCCATCTTTTAGAATGTTTGTATGGTAAACACTCACGGTTGAGGGCTTGTAGGCAGCGCTGAGGCACACCTCGCCAACCACAACCCAGCCTAGGTCCAGTCTTTGAGCATATGCAGGATTTTGTGGCCCATTGTTTTGCTCTCTTACTTTGTGGACTTGGATGATATCACGTCAGAGAAGAAGAAGTATTTGAGCATTTGGATCTAGAGGAGGGATGAGATGAGTAATAGATTTGAGATGTGGGTGTTGTTTTGCTGCTTCAGGATGCTAGCTCGCATCCCAGACATTTCTGTGTCTCCAGCACATGTGCGCAGAGTGTAGTGAAATTATGTGCTCTTGAGATTAAAGAGGACAAAGAAATCAGACCTGGCAAGTGAACGATTTCTTTGATCGTCGAGAATAGCATAGATGTTAATTTGTCTGGCTCTCACTTGGGGTGAACTCTGATGAGACAGATTTTTGAGCTATTGGCATCCCCACAGACCTCTGTGCATTCCGAGTTAATGGAAGAGTTTGCACTTTCTTTCTCCCCGCCATGGTCTGTATTGGGTGCTTTTAGCATCCATGGGGGTGGTCCAGGATGAAGAGCTGTGACATGTTTGTCACTGCCACACTCTGTGCACTCACAGTCTTTGGCCACAAGATCATTTGAAGAACAAGATCTGAAACCGATTTTATGCTCCTTCAAAAAAAATTTCTGTTCCTTAACGCTATTAGCTTTGAAGGCTCTGCACCTTTTGAAGCGATGGGGTTTTCTGTGAATGGGGCATTGTCTGTTGATATCTGGCTTAATGTTTGGCAAATCGCTAGAGCTGGTTGTTTGTGCAATTTCAGTTTTGTGAGTAGAGATGAAGCTTTTCAGTGGTCTGCCTCTTTACACTGAGAACACTCTTTTGGTGTGCGCAGAGTTTAACTCTATAAATGTGGTGCTGCTGACATCAAGCAGAAACTCATGACTGTATGCACACTTAAAGACAGGTAGACACGATGAAGACATACAAAAACACTGTGACTCACAAGACAAAAAACACAAAAACTGTTCTGACAGTTTGGTATTAACAATTTAACAATTTTGGTATTAAATTGTGTATATATAAATTATTTTCTTTCTGCTGCCAAACTTTTACTGCAGCAGGAGATTATATTCCTGCCTTGAAAATGCATTTGAATTTATTACATTTTTAATAATGGCCTCTCTTAATCTTCAGCAGAAAAGTGAATTGCACTGACTTTTGCGAGAAGTTAATCAAAATGATGCTTTGCTGATGCTCTCCACACGTTCCCAGTTATTGGCTCTTTGCTGCACGTGTCACATGTTCAGGTGCAAGCACTCCAGAGTTAATCACTCAATAATTAGCCTGCAGGAGCCAAACAACATCTTCTACTTGGACACAAACCCCTTGTCTGAATACCCACACTTGCTGCAGCAGTATTCAAGGCTTAGTGTATTCCATCTTGCATCATGTTCTGGAAATAAATTGTGAAACTTTTTGCAGAGATCTCGTGAGTGGTCACTGAAACCTTTCCAATGTATGTTAAAAATTAATAATAGATATTGCATAGAATTTGATAGTAAAACAAAAGTTGCACGTTTTATTGGTGCAAATGAAGAGTGGTGATAATTATTTTGTACAATATTTGCAACTGCATTTTAACACTTAATCAGAAGTACCACTAAATTTAATTATGTCATCTGCTATAGGGATTAATGAACATACATTCAGAAGTTAATTTTAAAATGGGAAGTATTGAAAATAAAAATAAAGCTCTGTGAACACTTGACATTTTTTGTCCCACAGTGTTGTGAAGGCTTGGAAATGTAATAGGTTACAGATTACAAGTTACCCTATTTAAAATATAATTAGTAGTGTAACTTTTCAAAAATTGATTCATTTTTTACATTTGTAATATTTTCAACTATTCATAATTTTGAAAAATTTAAACCAGGCAGGGTAACATTTCAGTAGCACTCAAAACTGATTACTGCCAGACTTTCATTCATCATTTGAATTAAGATTATAAATAAGAGATGATGTCTATAAATGCATCATCATTCATCATCAGTGTACATCTTTATTTTAGTGATAACAGCTGGCTGGATCTACATTTTCCCGCTTATTACATTGCTGCTTGCCACAAAAGTAAATAATTAGAAACTAAAAACTTATCTGAGTTGAAATATTTGAATGCAAAGCTTCCATGAAGAAAGCAGCTGCTAGCAAGCAGCAAGTTCAAACTAGCCTTCTCATCAAAACTAAATAGATAACAGTTAAAAACAATTATTTCAGTTGTACTACATTAATGTTGTACAGGGCTGATTCTTATTTTATTCTTCTCACAAAACACTAACTAAAAATAAAAATCACAACTTCCTTTAATCTGAAAATGTTCACCTATTGCAGCAATTCAGAATATTGAAGTGAAACTCTTGGCCTGATTTTTTTCAGTAACTTCTCTTTATCAACATCCTTTCTTTTGCATCATTGCCGCCCAGTATAGGCTGTATAGGTCCAAAGGTTTGTAGAAAACACACAAGTCAGATCTCTTTTCTCTTACCTTTGTGAGCAAAAATGAGGCGTATTTTAAAATATTTACAATGCAAGTGATCGCACTGACTTTTCCATTCTCTGCACAAATGTTTGGATATGCTTCAGAGCACATTTTTTTAGGTTAAGTGTTTAAACTAACTAATTCACATTTTTCTAAATTAACTTAATAAAATAACGAAACAAAATACAAACACTTTGCCATTTCATACAAAACAGATATCCTATATTAACTTTTGTTGTTTTGTCACCAAAGACCAGTGGTGTAAAAAGTACTCAAAAATTTGCTCAAGTTAAAGTACAGCTACTCAGTGCAAATTTTACTCAATTAAAAGTACAAGTATCTGGCCAAAAACATACATGAGCAAAAGTAAAAAAGTATGACTTTAAAGGTGTCATGAATGGCACTGTTCTCTGAGATCCATTTATAAAAGTTACCAAGAATTTGACATCAAAATATCATATTTTATAAGTAATACAATATTTTATGTCCTGTTTTAAATCCCCCTCATCAGAACACATTGTGATTGAATATAGTGTTGTGCTCTCGTCTGTTAGTCTATCAGTGTCCTTGGAGGCGTGGAGAGAAGCGAACCAATAAGCCTTCCTCAGTGCCGGTGTATATCTGTCGCATCCGCTGCATCCAGGTCATGTGATCACAGATTTGTAAATGATCATGATACAGTGATGCAGTTCATGATGCAGCTCTCCCACTTCTTTTGTCTTTGACTCGGTAGAGCACTGGTCCAAGGAATTCTGTGACAAAGTTCCCTGCCATGGAGATTGAAGTCTTGGACTGTATCTCTTTTTCATGCTACTGACCCTCACTAAAACAAGATCACCCACTTGGTAGGACTTGGTAGGACTTCTCTCTGGTTTGTAAGTCGTAGACCTTCTTCTGGCGAATCTGAGCAGAGTGTAAGTTCTGACGCACTACTTGATGAGCAATTTGCAGGATAGCTTGCAGTTCATGAACAAACTCTACCCTTTCTGTTAACTTCAGCTGTCCTTAACCAGATGTCATGTGCCTTGAAAATGTCTCACCCCAGCATCAGCTGATTTGGTGTGAAACCTGTTGCTGAATGCACAGGGCTCCTGTATACCGCAGTGAGTAGGGGAAGATGTTCATCCCAATTCTGTTGACTTTGATCCACGTAAGACCATATCATCTGCAATAACGTTTTATTGAATCTTCCCACTTGTCCGTTTGATGCTGGATGGTAGGTGTGTTCTGGGTCTTCATTGAACAGTGAGCTCTCAAAGTTCCATCCTAAGTCAGTGTGAATATCAAGGGGAACTCCAAAGCAGGGAATAAAGTCAAACACCAACCTCTTTGGGGTTGTTTCAGCTCCTTGTTCAGGAATAGGGAATGCCTCTACACAGCGGGTAAACTCTTCAATTATAACAAGAATGTAATGGTTGCCTGACTTGGATTCTGGAAATGGTCCTAGGACATCAAGGTGGAGTCAGTCCAAAGGTGCTCCATATCCAGACATCCATATATGGAGAATTGAAAGGTCTGTGCTCAGCTTACTGTTCTTCCTTGAGATTTTGAGGTCCAGTGGTTGAAGACAGTTTGTGGAAGGACCTGGGTTGTCAGCAGTGGTGTAATGTAATGAAGTAAAATTACTTTGTTACAGTACTTAAGTATTTTTTGGGAGTATCTGTACTTTACTTGAGTTTTTATATTTCAGCCAACTTTTATTTTTACTCCACTACATTTGCTAATTAAAAGACTTTTAGTCTTATACATTTCCCAAAAGTATATTTGTTACTTACTACAAAATAGTCAGAAGAACAGACTGAAGGAAAGCAGGTTTGACGAATCAATGGTCTGGCGTTTGCAAGTTAGACTCCTTAAAACACCTTTGCTCACGTGCAAACAATGCAGCACGACACGCTCAACTGTGGATAATTTGATTTTCCACTCAAGTCGCAGTGTGTGATATAGCATTGTCTGCGATTAATATGGTAAGTGTTGTAGGAATGATGTGCAATCTGATGTTATCACGTAGCCTACATATTACCAAATCACACACCGAGGGTATGCACATTCATTTATTAGTCTCGTAAAACTAGAGTAATAAAATAGACTTCTGGGCATTTTAAATTGTAGACTTATTGTAGTTGTAGTTAACCTAATCTATATAACACAAAGAGAACCGTTTTTCAGCAGATTCATGAACACATTTAATAATCATATTATACTGTACAAGTTAAGCGATAAATGACTTAAATTTTAGACATATGCAAAATGTTTATGCAAAATTTTGCCAACAAAAATATGTCCAAACAAAGTTCACAGCACTGTTTGCATCTCTGAGTAATGGACGGTGTTTACTTATTGAATGAATCAGCTTTTTGAACAAATCGGTTGAATAAATGATTCAGTGATTCACTCATTAACACATTCAAATGCTCTGTTTCTGAATGAACCAGCCGTTTGAATTAATTGGTTGAATCTCAGTGACTCAATCATTAACATTCACTTGCTGTCACCTACTGGTGGTTTAAATTTCAAATTTCGACTACAACCCCCCCCCCCATGTTTTAAATTATTTCAAATGTCAGTTCAAGTTTTATTTTAAAAACTAAAAAATATGCCTTTTTATACAACTGTATCTGCAGTTTAAATGAATCCATGTTCCCTCTGAGATACAGAGGGCCCTATTTTAACGTTCTAAATGCAAAGTGTAAACGGCGCAGGTGCACTCAGGGTGTGTCCAAATCCACTTTTGCTATTTTAACGGAGGAAAAATGGTTGGCACTCCCGGGCACATGGTCTAAAAGGGTTGTCCACATTCTCTTAATGAGTAATGGGTTTTTTTCTTTGGGGGGGGGGTGCGTAACGTGCAGTAAACCAATCAGTGTCTCTTCCATCTCCTTTAAGAGCCAGCTGTGCTCATGCCTCGACAGATTTGCCATTTACACAGTGGAATTTGGTAAGCGCAAAGACAGAACACGTCTACGAGATGAAACGGAGCTAATAGTGTTTAATAAGCAACGTGAATGCGTGTTGCGGACCGGCCTATACTAACACACTTTTTCAATAACAAAGAAAAAACATTGCGACAGACTTTAGACCAGGTTTGAGTTGGTCTATGGCGCAGTCTATTTGCAGCTCCTTAAAATAGCAATTTACCAGCAATGCACCTGAACTCACCTCTTTTTTAGACCAGCACACCCATGGGTGCACAAATGGGCGCAAATGCATTTTCTAATTAAGCTAGCAAACACACTTGCGCTGCAGCTTGTGTCGCATTGTGCTGGGTGTATGATAGGGCCCATAAACTGTGTAAATACATGCTATTTCAGATGCATATTCCAGAAATATTTTCTTATGATGGAATGAAAGTCATGCTTTTTATTCTTACCCAAAAGGGGGGGGGTATTAAGGGGGATAATCAAACATAAGAAACATAATCAAGTCAAAGTACAAGTAGTCATTTTTTATTGTACTTAATAAAGTACATATACCCCCGAAATAATACTTATATTTACATTTGCAATCACTATTGCCATAAGGCCCAACTAGTTGTCTTGTATTTATTTTTTAATCATAAACTTTCTACATCCTTTTACACAAATTACGTTGCTCAATTAATATTTAATAAAGCTAAATTATTATTTTTGCTGGGTATGACCCTTGCTTACTAACAATAATAATAACTATTATACATGTTATTATTTTAGAATTTATAGAGTGACAGTTGAGTGGAATGCCAAAAAAGCAATGTCCCGAGGCAATGGTGACTCTAATAGTTAACCCCCCACCCATAATAAACCATAATAATTAGAATTATATTTAAAAACAAATAAAGAGAAGTATATTTTTTCTAATAGTCTTTTGGACCAGATGATGATAATAATAATAATAATAAAACTTTTCACACTAATTTTAGTCATGTACTTGAGAATATGATCTAAATATCTCAGTCTGTTGTGTTCTGGGTCATTACAGGCTCAGTTTCTGTTTTTCCACTAAAGTCATATTTGATCATGCATGATTTCAAAGAAAAGGAAACTCATGGTTATGCCCCACCCTGTGTGCAGCAGCACAACATACAATTCTAACTGGTCACTCACCATCCCCCCTTTCCCTCTCTTGCCCTTTCATTCTTTTTGGCTTTGGTACTTTATTTAATTAAGATTATCATCATTATGTTTTTGTATTATTGCATCCTTTGTTATAGCAACAAAAGACACCCTCGGCTGCTTCTTGTAACCAAAACGTTGGCAGGTTTTTTTTTTTTGTTTGTTTTTTACTAAGAAGTGCCATTGTCAACTTTTTCTTGTGAAACAATATACCAAATGTGACAACGCCTTAACATTTTTCAAAAAGAAAAAAAAAACGTGGCGTTGGCGTTTACAAAAGTCACTCAGGACACGGTTTACTCATTGGATTATAATGTAAAACATATGTTTCTAGTAATGTCTGCTTCTGTTAAACTTTCATTTTCTCATAAAGACCACTGAGAGAGACACTCCATTTCATTCTCCTCGTGATCAAAGATGGATCTGCAAACCTCAGTTTTTCTTCTGTTCAGTCTCTTCACCGCAGGTACAAAGACAAAGAGTGTTTGTAATGTTATTGATTAGTGATTAGTGATTAGTGAAGTGACATTCAGCCAAGTATGTTGACCCATACTCAGAATTTGTGCTCTGCATTTAACCCATCCGAAATGCACACACACAGAGCAGTGAACACACACACACACTGTGAGCACACACCCGGAGCAGTGGGCAGCCATTTATGCACTCCCCCCACCCACAATTCCGTCCGGCCCGAGACTAGAACTCACAACCCTTAGATTGGGAGTCCAACCCTCTAACCATTAGGTAAGTGTGGTGGTGGTGTTGGCGCAGTGGATAAGATGCATGCCTTTGGAGTGAGATACCCGGGTTCGAATCCACTATGAGGCACCAATGTGTCCCTGAGCAAGACACTTAACCACTAGTCGCTCCAGAGGCGTGTGACCTCTGACATATATAGCAATTGTAAGTCGCTTTGGATAAAAGCGTCAGCTAAATGAGTAAATGTAATGTATGGGTGTGATGGGGTCTTGTTCAGATCAGACGGTAAAAACATGTCCCAGTGGATCTTCTAAATGCATTAGTTCAAAAGCAGTAACCAAAATTGGTAAGTCCATGATGGATTTAAATTCACTGTTTTATTTTGATGGAGATGCTGGTGTGTTATTTTTTTTTTTTTACTGGAAATGTAACTTCTGACAAAACTGCAAATTTCTTTACAAAATGTACAAATCTTCTCACAAAATTTTATGCCAACAATACAATTTATTAAAACTGAATCAGTATCTTAAAGAGAAAAATGCTACATTTTGATGTTTAAAATGATTCAAAATGTTCATTCATGTTTTAGGTGACAAGTCTTAACTATCATGTTGACAGTCCTGGCAAAAGAGTTTAACTTTCCTTAATCTACCTGTGTCTGCATAACCTACATAAAACTCCATTCTTGGGCCTAATATTAACTGGATATCTGTGGATCATTGTCTGGTTCAGGATATTATGGTGATGTCAAGTCTCAGCTTTTTTAATCTGCACTTCTGCTGTGCATCTCTACAAAACCTGCACTTGTATCGGTTCTCCATTGCACCCAGATCTGCTTGTTTCACATGCATTTTTCTTTTGTGCCATCTATTTCTGTATTTTCTCAAATTTTCTGCCTTTACAGGGTCAGCATCTCAGCGTACCCTGTGTTGTCATTGCCTTTCTGCTTTCAGCTTCATTAACTTATCATTAATTTTCCTTAACCTGGAATACAACAAATGTATAATTGATATATATATATATATATATATATACAGTATTGTTCAAAATAATAGCAGTACAATGTGACTAACCAGAATAATCAAGGTTTTTCGTATATTTTTTTATTGCTACGTGGCAAACAAGTTACCAGTAGGTTCAGTAGATTCTCAGAAAACAAATGAGACCCAGCATTCATGATATGCACGCTCTTAAGGCTGTGCAATTGGGCAATTAGTTGAATTAGTTGAAAGGGGTGTGTTCAAAAAAATAGCAGTGTGGCATTCAATCACTGAGGTCATCAATTTTGTGAAGAAACAGGTGTGAATCAGGTGGCCCCTATTTAAGGATGAAGCCAACACTTGTTGAACATGCATTTGAAAGCTGAGGAAAATGGGTCGTTCAAGACATTGTTCAGAAAAACAGCGTACTTTGATTAAAAAGTTGATTAGAGAGGGTAAAACCTATAAAGAGGTGCAAAAAATGATAGGCTGTTCAGCTAAAATGATCTCCAATGCCTTAAAATGGAGAGCAAAACCAGAGAGACGTGGAAGAAAATGGAAGACAACCATCAAAATGGATAGAAGAATAACCAGAATGGCAAAGGCTCAGCCAATGATCACCTCCAGGATGATCAAAGACAGTCTGGAGTTACCTGTAAGTACTTTGACAGTTAGAAGACGTCTGTGTGAAGCTAATCTATTTTCAAGAATCCCCCGCAAAGTCCCTCTGTTAAAAAAAAGGCATGTGCAGAAGAGGTTACAATTTGCCAAAGAACACATCAACTGGCCTAAAGAGAAATGGAGGAACATTTTGTGGACTGATGATAGTAAAATTGTTCTTTTTGGGTCCAAGGGCCACAGGCAGTTTGTGAGACGACCCCCAAACTCTGAATTCAAGCCACAGTACACAGTGAAGACAGTGAAGCATGGAGGTGCAAGCATCATGATATGGGCATGTTTCTCCTACTATGGTGTTGGGCCTATTTATCGCATACCAGGGATCATGGATCAGTTTGCATATGTTAAAATACTTGAAGAGGTCATGTTGCCCTATGCTGAAGAGGACATGCCCTTGAAATGGTTGTTTCAACAAGACAATGACCCAAAACACACTAGTAAACGGGCAAAGTCTTGGTTCCAAACCAACAAAATTAATGTTATGGAGTGGCCAGCCCAATCTCCAGACCTTAATCCAATTGAGAACTTGTGGGGTGATATCAAAAATGCTGTTTCTGAAGCAAAACCAAGAAATGTGAATGAATTGTGGAATGTTGTTAAAGAATCATGGAGTGGAATAACAGCTGAGAGGTGCCACAAGTTGGTTGACTCCATGCCACACAGATGTCAAGCAGTTTTAAAAAACTGTGGTCATACAACTAAATATTAGTTTAGTGATTCACAGGATTGCTAAATCCCAGAAAAAAAAAATGTTTGTACAAAATAGTTTTGAGTTTGTACAGTCAAAGGTAGACACTGCTATTTTTTTGAACACACCCCTTTCAACTAATTGCCCAATTGCACAGCCTTAAGAGCGTGCATATCATGAATGCTGGGTCTTGTTTGTTTTCTGACAATCTACTGAACCTACTGGTAACTTGTTTGCCACGTAGCAATAAAAAATATACTAAAAACCTTGATTATTCTGGTTAGTCACATTGTACTGCTATTATTTTGAATAATACTGTGTATATATATATATATATATATGTGTGTATATGAAGATGACTCACATTGTGGTAACAATTTTGGCAATCTCTAAGCAGTTTAAACATGGAGCTGCAAGAAAATAACTTGCTTTAATCCTCATAAGGAGTGGCGATGATCCAAACACTTTATTTCAGTGGTGTTTGGGGTCAGTTTATCTGGCTAAACATTTAAACATACAGTAATGTCATCTCATCATGAACATTAACAACTGTCTCTGATTTACTGCTTGATTTGTTTCAGTAGATGGTGGTTAATAACTCTGGTTACATTTCCAGTAATGTCTACTTCTTTTAAACTGTCATTTGCTTATAAAGACCCTCCCCTTTTAAAAACTATAAAATGAGCACTGAAACAGACGTCAATTTATTCACCTCTTGATCAGAGCGGGGTCTGCAAATCTCAGTTTTTCTTCTGTTCATTCTTTTCACTGAAAGTAAAATGACAAATAGTGTTTGTAATGCTACTGGGTGCAAATACAGATCACTAATGTATTTCTCACTTTCTCTCACTCATTATTTTATTAATAAAGGATACTCTTTCAGCTGTTACGAGTGTATGGATCTGAAGGATTTTTGTGCAAATTGCAAAAAAAAAAAATGCAATAAGATGTACCAGTAAAATGTCAAAATGCATGAGTTTAACAACAGTTACACAAGTTGGACTAGTAAACTTCACATCAGCTGAATCACAGCTGATATATTTGACTGATGGAGATGGTGCTGCTTGCCTTAAGAAAAATAGGTTTATTCAAGTGTGCTATTAGTATACTTCTTTTAAACCAAATATAGGAAAGTATGCTTATTACTTTTTATGTACTTCTCAGAAATGGGCTTTATGTACTCCTCAGAAATATATTAAAACGATATTTAAGTATACTTGACTTATACTTATATAAAAGTCTAAATGTATTTGAACTTTTCTTGTGCTCCTAGAATCCATGTTTTCTTTGTTATACTGTAGAGAGGGCGCTAGTACAAATCTTTTGTACAGAATTTCCAAGTGAAGAAGAAAGAGAATCAACAGATACTAAAAATTCATTCTGAATCCAATTCAGTCTTTTTTCAGTTTTTTGTTCAAAATTATATTTCTTTGTTTTTTATAAAACTTACCCACATCGAAGTGTTTAAAAAAAGAACGCATGAAGCTAGAATAAAGTATTTTTGTTTACAAGCAGATACCCTGTTCTTGCATTGGATGTTTTGTATGTTCAGATATTCATATAACAAAATATATACAAATTAAAACTTAAATAAGGACATGGTAGTATACTTAAAGTATGATGTAAAGTTCACTTAAAGAAACCTTGTGAGTATTCTTGCAGTATAAAACTACTAAACTAGTAGTTTACTGAGACTATACTTCAAAGTGTACTTTTAGTATAACTGCAGTACAACCTTCAATCACAGAGGTAAACTAGTTGTGTACTCTAGTTTGCTACTGTTATACTTAACAAACTTTGTAATCATGTAATAATATTTTATCTTATTATCTGTATTTAATGTTCTACTGTTAGTGCTATCTGTATGCACCAAAGGGTCTGAGTATGTATATACTGTACATGTGGAAGAACTGAAAATAAAACAGACTTGACTTGACTTATAGTATACTTGTATATACTAGAAAGTGGGCCAGTTTAACCCCAAGTAGTACTGCAACAGTACACTTTCAAGTATACTACTAGAACCATGATATTTGTATACTTTCTACGTAAAGTATACTTAAAATTATATACTTTAAATTTACTTAAGTATAGCATACTTAATAAAATAAACTTGAAGTATACTATTTCAATACAGAAATATATTTTGTCAGCCAAAGATGGTAAAAATAAGCATTTTTCTATCTGAAATATCTGAAATACTATTAAACCTATTTTGTTTTTCTTGAAATTTTGTGAGTTTTTCTAATTTAGTGTCATGAACATGCATGCAAAGTGTTAATACGCTGATGAACTTTAAGTACGATTTTGTGGATGCAGTACCAAACTTATCCACTAGTTTATATACGGGAACTCTTGATTTCCATTCATTGTTTGAGTGTTCTGAACCATATATTTCATAATTTATTATGAAATATTTCATAATATATTTATTAAGTAGACATCCTATTCAGAAATAGTTTGGGTAGTAACTTTGATATTTGATATTAATTCAACCTCTAAAACACATAAAAACATTTGGCATCAAATCACAAATGGAGAATCTATTGCCATTTATCTATTGCTCTTTCATTTCTATGAAAACTAGAGTCCAATCCTTTAAAATGATATATAGTTTGTCAAGATTACTTTAGGTTTAGACCCAGATATTATCATTCAAATATGTCTAATCACAAACATCTCACGGGAGTGGCAGTCAAAAGTAATGGATAAAAACGTTTATATAAATCATAAATTCAGATATAATTTCTTTGTATGAAAAGTATTGATATTAAAATGTTATTGTTTGTAGTTGATTGTATATATATTTGTTATTTTCATATTGTAATTTTTGAGGAACTACACTGAATCCAATACGTTTTCGAACAGTACACGAGGGCTAGAGCAGAGTATATATTGCTAAATAATATATATCCTTCTCTAAAGTTTATTTAAACTGAGTTAGAAAAAACCTAACTTTTACATGAATTCAAGAAAATGCATGTGTTTCTAGGTCTCAATCATCAAGTTTTTGTAAATTACTTTCAGTATTTTGACAGACTTTCTCATTTTTGGAGATCAGTTCATGCCTTCATCCATCAGCCTTATGCTATTAAATGTACATGTACATTTTTTTTCAAATGTTGAATATTATATGTATTCTATATTTTAATTTCTGTAATATTTCTGAATTTTTTTTAAAGTATAAAAAATTAATCAGAAAAGAGGTAATGTAGTATTTTATTTAAAAAAAAATGTCACATCAAAAAAAAAAAAAAAAAAGGACACAAAAGATGCATTATATGGAGAAAGTATAAGCTCTATATTCAGTGCAGTGTGTCTGATTGTAGATGTGAAGATCTGCTGGATTCAGTGCAGCAGGATGAAGGAGAGCAGAGAACAGCAGAGGAACAGGAAGCTCTGAGAGACGCTCTGAACACCGTTACACAGATTCCCTGAACAGCATGAGACTCCCTGAACATCGCTAACCGAGGATCCAGCATCACAGATAGATTTAGAGACACAGCCTTTTACAACCATTGACTGGCCACCGAAAGTCCCTGATGAAAAGAAAGAAAAGAGAGTTTTTTTCCAAGATATTAAATCGGTATTTGTTATCTGTATCAAATGCTAAAACATAAGAGAGATAAAATAACTAGTTTTTTTTTCCAGATTCTCACCGGATGCTTTAATGCAGCGGTCTTCATTGCCTGAACACTTTAGTATGTTTGAGCAGCTCTTCTCATCACAGTAGTAACACGTTTTTCCATTGGGGACATTGGAAGGATCTACAGGATAAAAAAAAAAAAAAAAAAAAAAAATATATATATATATATATATATATATAATTTTTTTCTTTACAATATGTAACATCTAATGAAATAACACTCTGTTAGCTGCTCCACTCAATCTATTCATAAATGACAAGCTGCACTCTGCATTGTATTTCCTGATTGAATGTCCTTTGGAAGAAAAATTGAAGTTGATCTTTTAGATAGTTATTTGCATTTGGTCAGTAAAGTACGATACCTGGAGCGTCTTGGACGTTACACTGGTCTGTGTTACAGCACGCATAAGATGTTTTTACTAAACCAAAGTTGAAGGATCCACTTGGACAGTCAGCAATACAGGTTTTAATCTTTGTTTTACCGTTGATGTCACCTAAAACATGAATGACGCAAGAAAGACCAGTTTAACACATTATTTTGACAGAAAATATATTTATAAATGTCAAAATGTAGAATTTCTTGTTTCAAATATTGATGAGATTCTAATACAAATTATAATGTTATAATCCGAGAGAAACAAATTCAATAGCAGAGATCTAAATAGAATAATCTGTGATTGCAAACATAAATTCTGTGAGGAATTCAGCAGTAACGTTGTGGACTTACCAGCTTGTACCACAGATGTTGCACTCATGCACTTGTAAGATCCACTGGGACATGTTTTTACCGTCTGACCTGAACAAGACCCCGTCAGACCCATACACTCATAACAGCTGAAAGAGTGTCCTTTAAAACAAAGAGAGATATCAATAATCTGTATTTGAACCCGATATCAGTACAAACACTATTTGTCTTTGTACCTGCAGTGAAAAGAAGGAACAGAAGAAAAGCTGAGACTTGCAGATCCATCTTCGATCAGGATGTGAATGAAACACTTTCTGTTTCAGCGCTCATTTTATAGCTTTTCAAATAGGAGGGTCTTCATGAGAAATGAAAGCTTAATAGAACATTTCTAGAAAATGAAACTTCAGCTTGCATCACTTACTTGTCCGTTAATTATTAAGGGAGGATTAAGGAATTACATGGAATGTACAGGTCTGCTTAAACTAACCATCTTAAAAGGGATAGTTCACTGCAAAAAGTACATTCTGTCATTAGCTGCTCGTGTTTTTTTCCCAAACCTGTTTGAATTATCCTCTGTGGAACCCAAATGAAGATGGGTTCAGTGTTAAAATTACATTAATTTAGGAGTGTTTGGTTAAAGAAATTTGTTTTCAATAAATATATTTATTTTGTTTCTGAATGAAAATGACAAATGTTTTAATTTATCAATTGTGGTAGAATTTTGTCTTGAGTCAACCAACTTTTTAAAAATAAATGCATTTAAAAATAATGAAAATATTTATTGATGTTGTTATAGTGTCCAATTTTAAGCAGGAAAAACATAACAAATATTTTCTTCCTCATTGTTATCATATTGCGTACCATAGAGGGTAAAAGCATCTTTTATGTTCTGCAGAAGAAAATTAGTTTATCGAATGATTTCAGTATTAGTGATGAGGATGGAATGTTATTGGAAAAATTAAGTTATTAATATTATATATATTTATATATATATATATATATATATATATATATATATATATATATATATATATATATATATATATATAATGTATACAATTGTTGGGCAACTTCGGTGAAGGATTACAACAGGCGAAATTCCTTATTAATTGCATCCACACACACAGGTTGGGACATGAAACATCCTGTTCCACGATAACCAAAGGTTTCCTTTTCTCATAAATCCCCTACAAATTTTGAATCAGGTTTCTGTTTCATAAGTTCATATATATTTTATAAGATCTGTATCTCATCTGCCAACCGACACTCTCAGAAAACAATGTGCAACATTTGTACCTCTAGGTGTACAGCAGCTTGTCACTGGGGCAGTACCCTTAAAATGAGGGTACCTTATTTACCACTGTAAGATTCACAGTAGTACCTTAAGGGTACATTTTACTACTCTAACTAAGGTACTAACACACACCTTATAGGGAGGGGTACAAAGGTTTTAACATTAAAAAAAATATTACATCTTAGATTGTTAATGTTTTTTTTTTTTAATGTAATTTTAATTATATTTCTGGGAAGTACAAAAAAAGTCAATTAAAAGCATACTTTACTATTTTTATAGGAAATATACTAAAAGCACACTTGAATAAACTTATTTTTCGTAAGGGTAAACATTTAAACATAATGTTGAGATAAACATTAACAAATGTCTTTTGGGCTTGTGTCTGATTTACTTGTACAGAGAATGTAGATTATGTTTCATCAGACATAGCTGTTTTGAGGTCCAGTGTGGGAGACTTTGTGTTAATAACTCATAAACATAAAATACTTTCCCATGACCTTTTTTATCATTATTATAAACAGGAAGCTGGTTCCTCTTCCACATACTAAAATGTTGCAAATGTTAAACTGGGTTGCTCAACTCCACCTTAAATCCCATGGCATTTGAGGAACCCTCTTTGCCACTTTAACTAGTGATGGCCGCTTAAGCTTTGAAACCTTTGGGAATAATTTGAAACAGAAAGACTTTAGTGTGATGAAGACATATATTTATCTTCATTATATTTAATCTGCAACAACGTGACTTTATTAAATATATGTTTGGTAATTAAGGTTTGAATGCATCGATTGAAGAGGTGGATCACGAAGCAGTTTTTCCTTTTATTAAGAATAATAACACGACAACAACTACAATGAACACACAGGTGAAGGAATGTCAATGTCAGAGAAATGTAAAACAAAACAATGTTTAAAAAAAGACAATGAACTCACACTGGTAAAAATGATGTGTTGGATTTACTTAAAATATATATGCACCATTTTTGCAACACACTTTTTAAGTAAACCTAACTTGGAACAATTTTACTTAAAGTAAACAAGATAATCTTTGTTATATGAACTTAATTATTTGAGTTGACTCAACGTTCTTTACTTAAAATATTCAGCATTATATAATCTACCAAGTAATTTCAAGTTGTGTTAACTTAACATTTAAGCTCATTTATAAAAAAAAAATTGAGTTGAACCAACTTAACATTTAAACTGATTTTAGATATTCAGCTATTGGTCTGCTTTGTCATCGCATCTTAAATAAATTAAACAAGCAAATTACACAAAATTAAGCATTTCAGTTAATTTTTTTGACAGGCTGCCGTGAAGGTGAAGCCTAAAACCACACATTATGAATGTACAACAAAATGTGACAAATATACAAATGTAGCTTCATTTCCGACATGTTATTTCCTTGATTTTTCACCCTTTGCAACATTTCTTAAAGGGTTTACATTTTTCAAACATTTACTTTTGTACAAAATTCCTAATAAAACATTTTATGTTTTGTTTGTAACACAGAGATTGCAAACTTCACAATAGATCACTTTTTTCACCCTTTGCAACAATTTTTCTAACATTTACCTTTGGAACACGCGACAAACATCCTAAGAATAAATCAAGAATTTAATCGAACAGTTGCAGACAAACATTGCACATTGAGCTCTTTGGGGTAACTCAGATTAATTGCATAAATTAGGCCAAGCAGAAAAACACAAGCCTTTGCAACAGCTTCCAATCCCATCATCACCTCTATGCCTTCCAGCACTATCCCAGTCTGTAATGGATCATCTGTTGAGCCACCTTTCATGATGATTTTAAGTGTGAGCATTTCCAGTTTCTCCTTATTCCCATGAGTATCTTTAAAAAACAAAACAAAGCAAATGTGTATTTACTTACAACACCACTTGATATTTTTTCTGATTGTTTCTCAGTGCAAAAGTTTAAAGGAAAATGAATTTTGAAAGAGAAAATAAAAATCTATACACCACAACAATGATCTGAAATTTCTACAGTGAAGATTTTTTTTAAGCTAATTGGAGAATGGCCAAGTCAGTCAGTTGATTCACACAAAGTTTTTTTTCATTATTTACTCATCCTCACACTGTTCCTGATTAATGACTTTCTTTAGATAAACAGAAATAGATTTTCAATCCTGATCCTGAAGAGCCACCGCTGTGCACATTTTGTATCTACCTTATCCATTAATGGCACTCTCTTCGGATCAGCGGCAGAGGAAACACAGGTTTAAATTTACAGTTGCGATCATAATTTAGAAGGTTTACTAGACAGAGGAATCGTTTTTCATTTAGAAATAAGTTTGCATGCGTCTGAATCGAGATCTCCATTATTTAATTATCATGCATACATACTGACATGTAGAATATATTTTACAATGTAATATAAACCAAACCTCAAAATTAACCTGTGCCCAGGCCCAGACTGCCACTTATAGAGAACATGAGAACAATTATTATTTTTATTATTCTGGAATGGGTTAACATGAACAGACTCTGTTTTCATAAGTATTCATAACATGTTTCTAATTTCAGAAGCATTATTCTAAGCAATTCAGAAATTCAGTTTAACAGTTCCTTTTTAATTACAAACGCAATAAACAAGATAAATCTAATATTATACTTAGTTTTCAAAAAAAGTTAGCTTACCTCTTCTCACCGTCTTCACATGTGCTTCACAAAATGGCTCCTTGGCAGGAAACAGCATATCACATGGCTCACAGTCATATACTAAAAATTTTACGCTATATTTACTTAATTTTAACATAATTGTACTAGTAGTTGTCATGAATTATTTTCTTTCGTTGTATTTTGTAACTTTGTAACTTATATTTTTGTGTTACATGAACTATATATGTTAAGTAGACATTGAAAAGTTATAAATACTTAGTTTTTTGTGTTTAATATATTTACTTTTATAAGTAATGGTTGTGTAACCCAGGTTACCAACACTCAGATGAGCTGGGAGTAGTTATGTTCATGAGCTCTGAAATAGCCAATAAGAGCATATTGTATATATAAGAATTGACCAATCACGAGTGAGAACGTTAGATAGCATTTTTTTTTCTTCCTCACGTGATTGGTGCGTGCGCGCTCTCTCTCGCTCTCTTGCTTCGTTAGAACAGAAGCGAACGGAGGTGTTTCAGTTCTCTCCGATTGATATGGAAAAAAAAATTGATTAATCAAGTAGCAATATTTGATTAAAACACGAGTGATAATCATTTAAAGACGCTGTATCGAGGTTAGAAGCAAAGTTGATAAAAATAAGAGACTGTTGAGTCGTTTTGAATTTTGATTGCAGAGAGGAGGCCTCGTTTTAATGCATACGGGGTTATCCATTAATTAAGTGTTTCATAAAGAAGCAAAAGACGTTTTCGATCGAAAATCGATTTCAGGAAGTTGAGGATTGAAATACTAGTGGAAACTGAGTTTGAACTACAAGAGATTAAGACAGTCGATCTCATCCGTGGTCTTGGTGAGTTAACTATTTCATGTGTTACTCTGTGAAAGGTTCACATAAGTGAAAAACGAGAAAAGATGCTGTTATTGGGTAATTGATTGTGAACATTTTTTTTTTCCTTCTCTCTTGTAAGACTACATGGGATACATTTTATGTTTTTGTATACATTTGAAAAAAAATTTAATTGTAATTTTGTCACTTTGTTAGACGTAGTTATATGTGCTTGTTCTGAAAATGATATTAATGATGATTTTATGACCTTGTTATTCAAGGTCAGGTTTTTTTTTCCTTGTTTTCTTTTACTTCGGGTTCGAGTTCATCATTGCCTTATCGAGTGTGTGCTGATACATCTGAGATGACGCTGTTTGGAAATCGATGTTTCACGGAATGGAGTCTCTGGATTTCGTCCAAACTCTCGTGTTCACGGAGGGAGTAAGGACTGGCGAGCCACAAGGAGTTTCCAACAAGTGCTACTGAATGACATCGACATTGCTGTGTTGAACTGGACGGTAGGAAAGTAAACTAGCAGGACAAAAAGCGCATTTCAAAATTCTTTTTGGAAGGATCTAATTGGAAAAGACTGAGTGATTAACTATTCTGTTGTGATTACTGAATTCAGCCACATTCACAAGTTTGTGAATGAAACCTCAAGTACTGAAACACAAAATTTGAAGATCAAGCTGTGAAATTATTATTTTTTTCTTACTTGATCAAGGGTATTTGCTTACATGTGTTTATATATATTGTTTTTTTTTAATTGAGAGAAGAAAGGGAAATTTATTCCTTGAAATACAGAAAGTGTATCCAGTAAGGGTTAAGTGTAAAATTTACCTGGAATCAAAGTTTCACTCAAAGAGGTGAGCACAGAGTCATTGATACACATTTTTTTTGTTAGAACAAAAGTTTAATTTTTGTATTTTTTTATTTTTTTATTTTTATTAAACGGTACACAGTACTAAAGAGTACACAAAGGGTTAACTTCTCATTTACTGATGAGAAGTTGTGTCTGAAGAGGGATTGAAGTTGAGTTTTCTGAGTTTTCATTTGAAGCCCTTGAAATCTGTAGAGGGAAAGAATATATTGTCACAGCCACTTGCAGTAAAATAGGTTTACTTTTCATTGGTTGAGAAATAACGCATTGTGTTTTTTTTTAGAATTTGTATAATTTTTTTTATATATTTTTTTTTCTCTCATTCTTACAATTGTGGATTTCAATTGAGCCAAATCGTTGCTTTTTGACAAATAACACTTGAGTTAATCATCTTAGCGTGTCTGAGTGATTCATTGTTGTTGTTGAGATCCTTATTCTCCGTAGGCGAACCAGAATCTCTGAACACTGGCCATATTCAGAACCCATCGTGTCTGCAGTACTTGGTGCAGCGGGTTACAGGATAAACTTGGCGAGCCAGCCAGGAGAATTTGGGGTGTCATACAACAACGGTGACCTCAGTGGGTGAGTAGTGTATACAGCGAGGTTGGTGAGAAATATGGATATTGTGAGACGAGAGAAAGTAATCGTTCCCAATGCCGTTTTAGTGAGCGGTATAACACTCTCTGAATCTGATCAAGATCTTGAGTCATGGCTGATGCGTTATGGTAGCATAAAGCGAACCTTGCTTATTGATAGCCCTGCCTCAGAATTTCACAGACAGGCTATCATAGAGTTCCAATATAGATCAGCCATGGATACACTGCGACCTTTGTTGCCATTAAGAATCGTTAGTACTTCTCATGCAGATGTAATTTTTAATGTGCGTGCCCTGAGCAGTGTTTACACACATGCAACTGGTGATGACATCACTAGAGACTATTTGGAGGAATTGCAAGAAATTGCTAGAGTAAGCGGAAAACCTTATCAGCTTGTGATTCAAGAGGAGCTAAGGAAGCTTAATGCTGCTAGCTCTCTCATTGATTTGTCACCCACGCGTAGTGATGGTCCTGTTGTAGCTGAGTCTCAAACTCCCCAATTATCTCAGTCACAGGGAGCAGGCGTGGAGGCACTTGCTTCTCCATCTACAGACCAAGTGTTCTTTCCGAATGTTCAACAAACCAAGGAGCCAAACCTGACCAAGACTAATGGGGCAGATGCAGTGCCTATGTCTTCTGCCTTGTCCATGGATGTGTTAAGTCCCCCTAGCGTGCAGCGAGTAGTGGTCGAGCATGTTGTGCGGACTACTGATGCTGTATCAGCTCAATATGTCCCTGTGCGTTTGCGATCGTTCTCAGGAAAAATCCCCAGACCCCCTAATGAACCAGATTACGATACTTGGAGGGCGAGTGTTGACTTCTTGTTGGATGACCCCTCCATTTCGGACTTGTCGCGTACCAGGAAAATCCTGGACAGTCTTTTGCCACCTGCGACTGATGTAGTAAAGCATATTGGACCTCAAGCATCTCCAGCAGTATACCTGGATCTGCTTGAGTCAGTTTATGGTTCAGTCGAAGATGGTGATGAATTATTGGCACGATTTATGACACTGTTGCAAAATCAGGGGGAGAAACCCTCAAGTTATTTGCATCGTCTGCAAGTCATGCTGAGTGCAACAGTGCGAAGGGGAGGCATTTCCGAAGCAGAGCGCGATCGCAGCTTGCTTAAACAATTTTGTTGAGGGTGTTGGGATAATCGATTGCTTTCAAATTTGCGCCTTGAAGAAAGGAAAACCAGCCCACCTTCATTTGCTGAGTTAGTAGTGTCTGTTAGGGCTGAGGAAGATAAGCAGGCTTCCAAGGAAGAGCGTATGCGTAGTCATTTGGGAATGAACAAACTGAGTTCCCAGTCTGTTAAGCCAAAAGCTATTGCACATCAGCTTTCCACTCTTGTTGCTGGGGTGGGAGGTGCAGCAACTGCTGAAGCGGATGTGTCAGAAAAGGCAATGTCAGGCATTCACACGCAGTTGGCTCCTCTGAAAATTTCAGTTTCTAAGAGAGGGCAGGCTGATCGCAAGGAAGCTGAAGAATTTTCGGCTTTAAAAACAGAAGTGAATGATTTGAGAGCGCAAATACAGGCTATGGGGTCGGTTGTGCCTAAGAAATTGTCATACTCCGACTCCAATGCATCTGAACTTGCAGAGTTAAAGAAACAGGTGGCTGAGTTAAAAGCTCAAATGGTCACAATGGAAGTGCAGAAAAACCAAATGCAAAAAGCGAAGGGGTCTCATGGAAATTTTGAAAATTCACGGTTCAGACAGGTTGAGTCAAAGGAATCGAAGCAGTCTTTGAATTTGGTGGGGGCATGTCGACCTCGTCCCGGGTATTGTTTTCACTGCGGTGAGGAGGGACACATTGCTGTCCACTGTGAAAATGAACCAGACCCCTCCAAAGTGGCCCGAAAACGCAGTTTGTTGAGGGAGAAGCAGGCCCAATGGGACTTGCAGAACCAAGAGAAATCGCAGAAGGGAAACTTCAAGCCGTCTCTGCAGTAGGGCATGCAGAGAACGGGGTTGAGTATTGGTGCCCTAAACAAGACCAGGAAACTTCTAACTGCTATTCAAAAGGTTCTATGAGAGGGAGGTTACCAAAAGGGTTAATTGGAACAAAATGTACGGCTCAGGTGTGCATTGAGGGGATGAAGGTGAATTGTTTGTTGGATACTGGGTCCCAAGTGACCACAATTCCTTCATCTTTCCACAAAGCCCATCTGGCAGACCATCCAGTGGTGCCGTTGAATGCTTTGTTAGCTGTAGAAGGGGCCAACGGACAGTCTGTTCCCTATTTAGGGTATGTGGAGCTAACTTTAACCTTTCCTAAGGAATTTTTGGGTGTAGAAGCTGAAATTGACACCTTAGCCTTGGTGGTCCCTGACCTGGTAGGAGTGCAGCAAATATTAATTGGAACAAACTCCCTTGACACTCTGTATGATATTCATATTGAGGGTGATGATGTTGAGCCTAACTCAACCTTCAGTGGGTATCGTGCTGTACTTAAAATTCTGAGTGCCAGGCACCAGCAAAGGTGCGTAGAGACCTTGGGGCGAGTGACCCTGGGAAGTGACCATGCTGAAACTGTGCCTGCGGGTGGAACAGCAGTAGTTAATGGAGTTGTTTACCTGACTAGCTGCTTTCCAGAGAATGTAGCTCTCATTGGGTGTTCTGAAGTGTCCAACTTACCGGGTGGTTTAGTCATCGCTAGTGGTCTGCATGCATTGCCTAATAAACGCTTTTTTCATGTGCCTGTGCTGTTAAGGAATGAGACACATGCTGACATTTCGGTCTCTCCTAAAACAGTATTAGCTGAGATGTATGCTGTTCAACAGGTTATGGAAGTCCCTCAGAGGGATGACCCATCACAAGACCTGGCAGAACCGGCAAAGCCACATATAAACATTGATTTTGGTGACTCACCTCTGCCGACAGAATGGAAGAGTCGTATATCCACCTTGCTGAGTTCGATGCCTGAAGTTTTCGCCTTGCATGATATGGATTTTGGCCATACTGACAAGGTGAAACATCGCATTAAGCTTAGTGATGAGACTCCCTTCAAACATAGACCCAGACCGATTCATCCGCAAGATGTTAGTGCAGTCAGGAAACACTTGCAGGAGTTGTTGGATGCCGGTGTAATCAGGGAGTCTGAATCTCCATTCGCATCTCCTATTGTTGTGGTGAGAAAAAAAGATAATTCTGTTCGGCTTTGTATTGATTTCAGGAAGTTGAACGTGCAAACCGTTAAGGATGCCTATGCCCTTCCAAATCTTGAAGAGGCATTTTCAGTGCTTACTGGCTCCAAATGGTTTTCCGTTCTCGACCTGAAATCAGGATATTATCAGATTGAAATGGATGAGCAAGACAAGCCGAAGACGGCTTTTGTGTGTCCTCTTGGGTTCTGGGAATTTAATAGGATGCCCCAGGGGATAACTAACGCGCCCAGTACTTTTCAGCGCTTAATGGAGCGCTGTATGGGGAGCTTGAACCGGAGCGAGGTACTTGTCTTTATTGATGATCTAATTATATTCTCAGAAACCCTTGAGGAGCATGAGCGCCGTCTAATACAAGTCCTCAACCGTTTGAAAGAGTACGGTTTAAAACTTTCTCCCAACAAGTGTAAGTTTTTTCAGACATCCGTACGGTATCTGGGTCATGTTGTGTCTGAACATGGTGTGAGTACTGACCCTAGCAAAATTGAAGCTGTTAAAACCTGGCCGAGACCACAAAATCTTAAGGAGTTGAAATCCTTTTTAGGATTTGCCGGGTATTACCGGAGATTCGTGCAGGACTTTTCCAAAATTGTCAGACCCTTGAATTACCTCACAGCAGGGTATCCTCCTGTTAGGAAGAAAACCAAATGTAAGGAAGTAAATCAACCCTACTTTAATCCAAAAGAGCCGTTTGGGGATAGATGGTCTGGGGAGTGCCAACAAGCATTCGAAGCCATCGTCGACAAACTTACAACTGCTCCAATACTTGGCTACGCTGATCCAAAGCTGCCCTACCTGTTGCATACCGATGCCAGTACCACCGGGCTCGGTGCTGCTTTGTATCAAGAGCAGGAGGGACAGCTGAGAGTCATTGCATATGCCAGTCGTGGTTTGACCCGTAGCGAGGCTAAGTATCCAGCTCATAAGTTGGAATTTTTAGCACTGAAGTGGGCGGTGACAGTTAAGTTTAGCGATTACTTGTATGGGAGTGAATTCACAGTTGTGACTGACAGTAATCCCTTGACATACGTCCTAACTTCAGCGAAACTCGATGCCACAAGCTACCGGTGGTTGTCCAGTCTATCCACATTCAAGTTTAAGATTCAGTACCGGGCAGGTGCCCAGAATCAGGACGCAGATGGGTTATCTCGACGTCCCAATGGAAAACTTACAGATGACCCCGAGTCTCGGAAGGAATGGGAACGCATTAAGCAGTTCACATTAAATCATATGGAGGTCGATCAGGGTCAGGAGGTTGTGCTTCCAGAAGTGGTGAAAGCCATTTGTGAGAGGCATCAGATTGATCAGCCCTCATCTGTTGCCTTGGTCGAGTCCCTTGGCGTGACTGCAGATGCGTTACCTCCGGTGTTCATGGATGAATGTGATCATGGTCTACCTTCTATTCCTAGGTTGTCTGAAGATGATTTAAGGTGTAAACAGAGAGAAGACCCCGAGATTAACGAAGTCATTAGCTACCTTGAGTCTGGCCAGAAGCCTCTTAGTGTGAAGGGTAAGCCACTAAACATGGTTTTGTGGCTTAAGGAATGGAACAAGTTTGAGATGATAAATGGGCTATTGTATCGTAAGCGTGTGGATCAAGAAAGGGTCCAGAAACAATTAGCATTGCCCAAAAGTCTCAGAGAGCTTGTGCTTACTTGTTTGCACGATGATATGGGCCATTTAGGCATAGAGAGGACTCTAGATCTTCTTCGTTCCCGGTTTTATTGGCCACGAATGGCCAATGCTGTAGATCAAAAGATCCGAACTTGTGAGCGCTGTGTCAGGAGGAAGTCCACGGTCCAGAAGGCTGCTCCGTTGGTAAACATACAGACTAGCAGACCATTGGAGCTAGTCTGTATGGACTTTTTGTCAGTAGAACCTGACAGCAGCAACACGAAAGACATTTTGGTCATTACAGACCACTTTACGAAGTATGCAGTCGCAATTCCGACCCGAAATCAGAAGGCTTATACGGTTGCTAGGTGTCTTTGGGACCATTTCTTAGTGCATTATGGTTTCCCAGAGAAGTTACACAGCGATCAAGGGCCAGATTTCGAGTCCAACATCATACGGGAATTGTGTAAGATTGCTGGTATACGTAAAGTTAGAACAACGCCCTACCACCCTAGGGGAAACCCAGTAGAGCGATTTAACAGAACACTATTGCAGATGCTGGGTACCCTAGAAAACAAACAGAAATCTCATTGGAAAGAGTATGTCAAGCCGCTGGTGCACGCGTATAATTGCACCAGAAACGATGTCACCGGTTATTCACCATATGAGTTGATGTTTGGCAGGCAGCCTCGGTTGCCACTGGACATTGCTTTTGGTCTATTGAATGATGAAGCTTGCCACTCCCACTCAAAGTACGTAACCTCTTTGAAGAACCGGTTGGAAGAAAGTTACAAGTTGGCTTCAGAAAATAGCAAGAAAGTGGCTGAACGGAACAAAAAGAGGTTCGATAGAAATGTGGTGGTTTCTGCTTTGGAAGTAGGTGATCGGGTGTTAGTGCGAAATGTTCGATTGAGGGGGAAACATAAACTGTCAGATAAGTGGGAACCAAACGTGTACATTGTCTTAAAGAAAGTTCACAATGTTCCAGTGTATACAGTCTGTCCTGAGGGGAAGAATGGTCCTGTCCGCACTCTGCACCGAGACCTGCTCTTACCTTGCGGGTTTTTACCTGGTGTTGAGTTGGAAGACACTACTTTATCCAATGTGCGTTCAAAGCGTCAAACAAAACCTCACTCTGGTGCACAAAAAGCTGATGAGACAGAAGTTTTAAATAATAAAGAAGACTCAGACAGTGAATCCCTTTGCTGTTTTGTACCTAGAGAATTAATAGACGTAACTTCTCGTTACATCCCACCTGAGAGTTCTTCCTGTCATTTGGAGTGTTCCCCAGTTGCAGATTCAGTTGATCTTGATGCAGCAGGTTCTAGTCAACCAAATGTTGATCTTCTGGAAGAGAGACCACAGGAAGTTAGTGAGGTAAATGGACAAACATGTGATGAAATGATTGAGCACGTACCTGTAAAGGATGGAGTGGAATCCGAGAATGTAGAGGGTGATCTTGTAGAACATGGAGCAGACAACCCTGTATTAGTCTCTGGGGAGGTTGATTGTGACACCTCAGGGGTTGTTAATGGATCTCCTGAGACACTGAGTGATGTAGATGTGAATCCAGTCGAAGAACTGAGGGTTGTTCTGGATGAGGGGAACAATCCTGCACCTGAGATTGTACCTGAAGTGGTTTCAGGGGAAGGGATGCTAGAAGATGAAAACACACAATTTGAGGGGGTAAGACACTCTACAAGGCAGATCAAACCGCCAAAGAAATTTCACTATCCTCACTTAGGGAATCCTTTGATTTCTGTGGTTCAGTCTTTGTTACAGGGACTAAGTACTGCTTTTGCTCAGTCTGAGGAAAATTTTGATTTATTTTGGAATAAAGGTGCTGTGGTACCGGGTGACCCCTTGTCAGTATTTACTACGCAGCCTCATACATGCCCGAGGACGTGCATATGAACAGAGGGGGAAGGTGTAACCCAGGTTACCAACACTCAGATGAGCTGGGAGTAGTTATGTTCATGAGCTCTGAAATAGCCAATAAGAGCATATTGTATATATAAGAATTGACCAATCACGAGTGAGAACGTTAGATAGCATTTTTTTTTCTTCCTCACGTGATTGGTGCGTGCGCGCTCTCTCTCGCTCTCTTGCTTCGTTAGAACAGAAGCGAACGGAGGTGTTTCAGTTCTCTCCGATTGATATGGAAAAAAAAATTGATTAATCAAGTAGCAATATTTGATTAAAACACGAGTGATAATCATTTAAAGACGCTGTATCGAGGTTAGAAGCAAAGTTGATAAAAATAAGAGACTGTTGAGTCGTTTTGAATTTTGATTGCAGAGAGGAGGCCTCGTTTTAATGCATACGGGGTTATCCATTAATTAAGTGTTTCATAAAGAAGCAAAAGACGTTTTCGATCGAAAATCGATTTCAGGAAGTTGAGGATTGAAATACTAGTGGAAACTGAGTTTGAACTACAAGAGATTAAGACAGTCGATCTCATCCGTGGTCTTGGTGAGTTAACTATTTCATGTGTTACTCTGTGAAAGGTTCACATAAGTGAAAAACGAGAAAAGATGCTGTTATTGGGTAATTGATTGTGAACATTTTTTTTTTCCTTCTCTCTTGTAAGACTACATGGGATACATTTTATGTTTTTGTATACATTTGAAAAAAAATGTAATTGTAATTTTGTCACTTTGTTAGACGTAGTTATATGTGCTTGTTCTGAAAATGATATTAATGATGATTTTATGACCTTGTTATTCAAGGTCAGGTTTTTTTTTCCTTGTTTTCTTTTACTTCGGGTTCGAGTTCATCATTGCCTTATCGAGTGTGTGCTGATACATCTGAGATGACGCTGTTTGGAAATCGATGTTTCACGGAATGGAGTCTCTGGATTTCGTCCAAACTCTCGTGTTCACGGAGGGAGTAAGGACTGGCGAGCCACAAGGAGTTTCCAACAAGTGCTACTGAATGACATCGACATTGCTGTGTTGAACTGGACGGTAGGAAAGTAAACTAGCAGGACAAAAAGCGCATTTCAAAATTCTTTTTGGAAGGATCTAATTGGAAAAGACTGAGTGATTAACTATTCTGTTGTGATTACTGAATTCAGCCACATTCACAAGTTTGTGAATGAAACCTCAAGTACTGAAACACAAAATTTGAAGATCAAGCTGTGAAATTATTTTTTTTTTCTTACTTGATCAAGGGTATTTGCTTACATGTGTTTATATATATTGTTTTTTTTTAATTGAGAGAAGAAAGGGAAATTTATTCCTTGAAATACAGAAAGTGTATCCAGTAAGGGTTAAGTGTAAAATTTACCTGGAATCAAAGTTTCACTCAAAGAGGTGAGCACAGAGTCATTGATACACATTTTTTTTGTTAGAACAAAAGTTTAATTTTTTGTATTTTTTTATTTTTTTATTTTTATTAAACGGTACACAGTACTAAAGAGTACACAAAGGGTTAACTTCTCATTTACTGATGAGAAGTTGTGTCTGAAGAGGGATTGAAGTTGAGTTTTCTGAGTTTTCATTTGAAGCCCTTGAAATCTGTAGAGGGAAAGAATATATTGTCACAGCCACTTGCAGTAAAATAGGTTTACTTTTCATTGGTTGAGAAATAACGCATTGTGTTTTTTTTTTTTTTTTTTTAGAATTTGTATAATTTTTTTTATATATTTTTTTTTCTCTCATTCTTACAATTGTGGATTTCAATTGAGCCAAATCGTTGCTTTTTGACAAATAACACTTGAGTTAATCATCTTAGCGTGTCTGAGTGATTCATTGTTGTTGTTGAGATCCTTATTCTCCGTAGGCGAACCAGAATCTCTGAACACTGGCCATATTCAGAACCCATCGTGTCTGCAGTACTTGGTGCAGCGGGTTACAGTTGTTCAGACAACGAATCGTTTTTTTCAGTGCAGGAAACAGAGGACATTATTTACTCAGGCTACTGAGAAAAAAACTAAAAAGAGTTGTTCAAAATAATTAGTAAATATAAAGAAATGGAGACAAAGGAAACTAACAGATGCAACAAAGTTTAACCTAAAACGAAACTGAAACCAGAATGTAATGTGGAAGCTGCCAACACTTCATGTAGGCCTACTGAGAGAAAGTGAATGAAGTGGAAATGAAACCGAACTGCGTTCACAAATGTTTGATTCGGTCTGAGATGTGGTGTGTGCGACATCTAGTGGTTGAAAAATCATATATAGACCCTTTAAAATGTTAAGATCATTGCAACATTACATTAAATTGAGGAGCTAAGAGAATTGAATAGCTATCATATTGGTCTGGTTTCTCAATAATTTGACTCCAAAAGAAATAGCCTAATTATTTCAACAGGTACAAAGGCAAAATAAAAAGTGTTTGTAATGTTACTGGACACAGATTGTGTACTTTGGCTTAATTGTATAAAATAATATATTGGAGACTCCCTTACCCTTATGTTTTCAGTGCAGACTACAGGAGCACTGAGCAGCATAGAGCGCCCTCTGGCGGCTGTAGGTGGTAATGTTTTCTATTGGTTCATTTCTCTCGGTTCACATCAAATTAATTTTGATAAATAAATCGCACCTGACTATAAGTCGCAGGACCAGCCAAACTATGAAAAAAAGTGTGATTTATAGTCCGAAAATACGGTAAATACATAATAATTGAATGCTTATCTCTGTCTTTGAGGATAAGATTTCAAATATGAAAGCAAAACAGTATATAAATTATTGGTAGCCTACGTCCAGTATGATTCTCTAAAAGTTATAATACCACTGTAGTTGATCAGTTAAACTGATTGGCTGGAGGATTCACCTCAGTTCTGAGCATGCTATTGATAAATAGAAGATTAATATTAAACATAAATTAATAATAAAAAAAACTATTTGCAATGCAAGCTGCTTTATGATTATGAACACAATACATTAAAATAATGTGATAATAAATTCCGGTTTGAAATATCAAGTAGCATAACAAAGTGTTTTGTGTGCAGTTAAAATAGCTGTAAGAGAATGACACCAGACGATTTACACATTCAAGTTAAGAAAGGCAGCACCTGCTCTTACGTTAAAATAAAGATAGTTAGTTTTTTTCTGCACCATGAAACCCAGGCAATTTTAAAAACTAGAATTATTAGTAGTGGTATTTATTAATAATTTCCTCATTGTTTGGATTAAATGGGATGCACACACCCTTTTCGTGAGTAAAAATTGAGTTCTGTCATGGTGGAATTTTCCTTTCGTTTTTATGCCTCCTTGTTTTTGTCTCCCTAGGATCCATGTTATAACTGGGTAAAAGAGCGACTGAATTTCTTAAACAGAAACTTTTTATTTAAGCTATGCTGCCACTACAACAGCAATAAACTTGAGGCTGAGGAAGTCCTGGGCAGTACTTGTTTTGAGCACCAGCAAAAATAAAAAGAATGTCTGTGTACGGTGCCTCATGTCTTGCATTCCATGCACATGAGAAACTCACATGAGAAAACAATCCCGGCTTGCAGCACTTAAGACAAAGACTCCCCAAAGAAGGTTTTATGTGTGTCCTTATTCAGAGAGCAAACCCTGAACTTCACCCTGATAGCGAGCTGCTTGTAGGATATGAGCATTTAGGGAAAAGGTGATGAAGGTAAGCCTCTTATCGCTGTTGCCACATCTGCTCTTCTACTTCCTGTTTCAGTGAATACACTTCAGATTCTACAGCTGCAGAGTAAATGACACACTTTTCTATTCAGACTATACTCAATAAATTGTGTTTGTTGCTCTGATTTTCATAGTTTTGTGTATTTCCAATACTTGCAGTAATTACATTAGTTTTTCTGATCATATGCATTTCCTATTTCCAAGGGTTTCATAGCAGATTCAGACCTTAAGTCCATCTAGTGATGATTTCCCTGCTTTTTTCAAGAAGGATTGTCAAATAATTTATATTAGACACAAAAAAATTACACACTAAATTAGATCTGAAGTGTTCTAGATCATCAAAGCATCAGTTTTTGTCTTTTAAAACATCTGTCACAAAATCACAACGTCAAGTCTGATTCTTCGTGATTTCAGAGCAAAAGCCATCTTCTAGTTCTGCAGTTTACTGGGGCCCAAACAACGCTAAAGCCAACAACGCTTTCATTTTATAGACGTAAAAACATTTAAGAAACATTTTCCAAAATATCTCCTTCTGTATTGCACAGAAGAAAGCAGGTTCAAGTTAAAGACCCTCCCACTTTGATCAGCTATAAAGTGAGCACTGAGAGAGGCACATTATTTCACTCACCTCCTGATCAAGATGGATTTACAAATCTCTGTTTTTCTTCTGTTCATTCTTTTCACTGCAGGTACAAAGACAAATAGTTTTGAATTTTTTTAGAGTTCAAATACAGATTTCTGGCATCTCTTTTTCACCGTCTCTCTCTCTTTTAATACTAAAGGACAGTCTCTCAGCTGTTATGAGTGCTCAGGTCTGAAGGCTTCTTGTGCGAATCAAAAAGTAAAAACATGTCCCAGGGGATTTTCCAAGTGTATGAGTACAACAGCAGTAACACAAGTTGGTAAGTTCAATACAATGGATTGAAATGTAATTTTCTTTTTGACTGATGGAGATGTGTTTTACTGGGGCTGCTTCTCTGGAAATGTAACGTGTCACAGAACTACTAATTTCCTCACAGAATTTATAAATGTAATCTCAGATTACTTATTATTTTCTATTACACTAGCATCTTTATAAATAAATATTTTATCAAAATAATGTGTGGAACTGGTCTTTCCTGAATCACTCATGTTTTAGATGACATCGGTACTAAACAGAAGGGTAAAGACTGTGCTGCTGACTGTGCAAGTGGATCCATGAACCTCGGCATTATAAAGAGGTCTTCAGTGTGCTGTAACACAGACCAGTGTAACGTCCAAGACGCTCCAGGTATTGTGCTTTACTGACCAAATGCAAATAACCATCTTCTTTTATCTCAAATCTTGCTTCCAAAGGACATTCAGTCAGGAATTCATTGATTGAACGGAGCAGCTAACAGAGTGTCGTTTCATATGATTTTATATTTTTACAGAAAATAAAATAAATGAATACCTGCTTTCTGTGTAGATCCCAGAACTGACTCCAATGGAAAGAAATGTTACTTTTGTAATGGGAAGAACTGCTCAAACACAGTGAGCTGTTCAGGGGGTGAAGACCACTGCATTACAGCAGCAGGTGAGAATCTGCTGAAGCAAGAAGATTAAAGTCATTGTTTTTTTTCTCTCTTATGTTAAATGGTTAAGTCATTATATACATATCATCTATATACCAGTAATTCTTAAAATAATCTGTTTTTTTGCTTCTCATCAGCGAGTTACGGAGAGCAGTCACTGGTTGTAAAAGGCTGTGTCTCTAAATCCATTTCTGATAGCACAACATCTGTTGATGATGTTCAGAAGATCTCATGCTGTTCAGGGAATCTGTGTAACGGTGTTCAGAGCGTCTCTCAGAGCTTCCTGTTCCTCTGCTGTTCTCTGCTCTCCTTCATCCTGCTGCACTGAATCCAGCAGATCTTCACATCTACAATCACACACACTGCACTGAATATAGAGCTTGTGCTTTCTCTGTACTGTGGTGTTCTAATGCGATTGTTTGCTGTGACATTCTGATGTGACATTTGTGTAATATTAAGTCACCTTTTTCCTTTTCATATATAATAAATAAGGTCATGCTGTAAGGACAATGTGACTAAAGGCCTACTTTTAGTTTGTACTATTTTCTGCTTATTTAAAAAAATAAAGTAATGCATTTTTATTCAATAAATATACTGTCATTAATATATGTGACTCTGGACCATCAACCCACCAGTCATAAGGTTGAGATTTATACATCAAATTTGCATTGATGTATGGTTTATTAGGATTGGAAAATATTTGGCCAAGATACAACTATTTGAAAATCTGGAATCTGAGTGAAAAAAAAAAAAATCTAAATACTGAGAAAATAACCTTTGAAGTTGTCCAAATGAATTCTGAGCTATGCATATTACTAATCATAAATTAGGTTTTGATATATTTACGGTAGGAAATTTATAAAATATCTTCATGGAACATGATCTTTACTTAATGTCCTAATGATTTTTGGCATAAAAGAAAAATCAATAATTTTGAACCATATTATTTTTATTTTTTGGCTATTGCTAAAAATTTCCCTTTAGCGACTAAAGACTGGTCAAGGGTCAAGGGTCACATATGTTAATTAAAAAATATTTTTTTAAATACAGAAACAAAATCATTTAAATAAGTAAAGATTCTGAAAGTATTGAAGGAGATCCAGTAATAATTTTATATATATTTACAGTAGTAATGACAAATTATGTTTTATTATATGATATTATTATTATGATGTATGATTACATATTAAATATGATGATTTCATTCTAAACATGGTGAATATCTCTAATATGGACACCCAACATAACATATGATATTTACCACCTGAATGTAACAAATGGAAAAGTTAGCCATCTATTAATTATCATGTTAATTACTGTGTCTAAAAAACGCTTTTTAGCCCAAATACTTTACTTTTACATGCTCTTTTGTTATTTAAAAACTGCTTTAATTGTCTTACACAGTAACACAGTCATGAAAGTCATGAAGAAGATATTTGTCTCAAAATAGCATTACTTTAAAGCGATTCTCACTTACATTGCTACATTTGAGTAGCCTATACCATAACTTTGGCAAAGACAAACAAGCAAAATAAAAAGTGAAGATAAATGTTTATGTTGAGCAATAGGCCTTCTCTCCAGAGAACACTTCTAAGGAACGAGACACAGACTCTGAATGGCTTTCCTGAGGTAAAAATAACGTTAACCTATTTTATTTTCATCTTTCCGTGATTGAGACACCAATTTTTCACAATTATTATTTGAATTTGCTCATTTTGAGAAAGTTTGCATATGTTGTATAATTTACCAACAGCTGGAAGCTGATGATCTTTTTTTGACATTGGGCAAAATATAAATATAAAAATAATAATGAATTAATAAATAAATAACATTTAAATGTTAATTTAACATTTAAATGTAAAATGTTAAAAATTGTATTTAGATTTTAATATAAAACATTCATAAACAATAATATATTAGGCCATATGGGTTGCTTGTTATAGTAGGCTTCTTGGTAAGAATGTTTATTACAATCCAATCTGACATTTGCATGTTTTAAAAATTTTTGGATAACAAGATAACATAAAAATGTTACATTTTATACACACACACACACACACGCGCGCATATGTGTTTTTTTAGATTTATATTACTCGCAATAATGATGCAAACATAGTATATAAATATACTTTTTTACTATTTTACTTTTTAAAAGTAAACATTCATTGTTGTCAAGTCACCTTTATTTATATAACACTTTTAACAATACAGAGTGTGTTAAAGCAGCATTACAGTTTACTTGGCAGAAACCAGGCTCAGCCGGAGCAGTTCTTCTCAACCAGCAGTTTAATTTCAGCCTGCAGCAAAGTCAGATTGTGCAGAGGACTCATCTGGTTCCTGTGGTCTTGTGCTGATGGACGCAAAATTTTAATGTGTGAGTCTTTCGATTCATCATCCATTGATAACTAGAACAACAAAGTGTAGTGTAGTTCAGTAATTGTGTAAAAATGCATTTAGCAACTTTTATCAGCAGGTGGCAGAAGATGATCTTTTGTCTACTGGTTAAACAAATATATTGGCACTTGTTGAGATCCAACTCATGGGGTGCAGTTTTTTAGAAGTTTTAGGAGTTTGATGTATTAATGTTATGCTATTGTATCAATAATTAGCAGTTGATAATAATAATTATAATAATAACTGTGTAAAATGAACAGGATAAAAAAATATGAACACATAAAAATGCTGGTTTGATGTCATTGTTGTGAATGTATGAAACGTGAAAAAGCTGAATTTGTGAATAATGTCAACTCAAGTGAATGTGACAATTGACATTAAATGTGATTTTGACACAAGTTGGTGGTACAATTTCAAAATTAATCACAGTGCATTGAATGCATTTTTGAAAAACACAAAATCCCAAAGTATAATTTTCACTACATGACGTTTCATCAGTACACTGTGACCATTTCATCTTACTGCATTTCATAATGCTTGTCACAGAGCTGCCCTCTATTCCCTCTGCCTAATCTTTATTAGCATTAACACACGCTTGTGTTTTAAAACTCTTTATTTATGAGTGTGTCGATGTGTCAGCGAGGTGTAGAGATGGACGATACACACACAAGTACACACATTTACACATCTGTAACTGGACTGTTGTGTTTAGAATGGCCACCTGAACACTAAAACCAGTGGACATTAAAGTTTTTCCTGTAAATTGTTGGCTATTACCTGGATCGGCATACATGGGAGCTTTCACTGAGTAAAAGAGCAGAAGAGACTTTTGTCAGCTTTTTTATACATTTGCTGTGTTGCATCATGGGGACTGGGAAAAACCAAGTATTTGTGGAAAGGGGTGGAAACTGTTCATGAGTTTTTGGTATTTTACTTTTTATAATTATTGCTGAATTGAAGTTATGGTATATTGTGCTAAGTTGGATTTTTTTCATATGGAACTTTTTTCACCTGTGAGCACTCTGCACTTTATTGGCTTGGGAAAAATGAAATAACATTTTTTAAAGTTTAAGAAGCTCTTGATACATATAAACATACATATCTGACATGAGAACAGAAACATTTAAATAAGACTTAATAATAATAACAATAATAATAATGTGTATGAATCTGGAACAGAAGAATTATACAGTACAGATTTGTCCATTAGTGTATACTGTATATACAGCTGTACAGAAAATATGCACATGTATTCACGTAGTACTTGAGAGAAAGGCAATAGTTTATAATGAATTACAGAACACAGGTAATAATTCCTGTGTTAGCTGTTGAGGCTGGAGATGGCATGGGGGGGGGGGGTCTGTTTTTATGACTTGTTGTTCTAGTGCCCAGAGATCTGTAGCATCTGCTTGAGGTTGTGCCCGGGGTGAGAGGGGTCTTTGATGTAACCTGCCCGTTTCTTTACTCTGGAGTTTTACAAGTCCTGAAGACTGGACAAATGCACACCAATGACCATTTCAGTGGTCCTAACAGTCTCCTTAAATCTGATTCGCTGGCTGAACCAAACCAGTTATAGAAGAGCACCGAACTGACCAAGTAACAGCTGAGTAAAACTGTTTCAACTTTTTCAGTTAATTAAAATAAATAAATACAACTTAACAAGTCAATATAAGTGTCCTATTTTAGGTCCTGAGAGATTGTGGTGCCCAGTAAGGGTTCTTCTGAAGTCCACGGTCATCTCTACAGTTTTGAGCATGTTCAGCTCCAGGTTGTTGAGACTGCACCAGACAGTCAGCAGCTCAACCTCTGGTCCCTGTCCTGGATGAGGCCGATGAGTGTGGTGTCAGAGGGGTCTTTAGATGTGCAGTCGTTTGTGTAGAGGGAGAAGAGCAGTGGGGAGAGAACGTAGCCCTGGGGAGCTCCGCTGCTGACGGTGCAGGTGTCGGATCTGAGTCAGTCAGGCAGGTGAATCAATGAATTATATGAATTTATTAATTATAAAGAACATAGATTCTCTGTAGAATGGGTTTGGAGTGGATAACCAAGTAATGTCAAGTAATCTTCTTACAGTAAATTGACTTATTTCAAATCATAATCACAGTATCTGTATTTTATTAAACACTTACATGTTTGCCTTATATATGTTATTAATAAACTGTATATCAAATTTGATCTTTTAATATATGTCTGTCTTATTACGGTAAGTAGCCTATTAATGGTAAAGGCTTTACAAGAGACTGTTTTGTTTGCTGTTTTGCGTGGCCATAGATTTGAGGATCTTGTTTCTTCTCCTTCAGGCGACTCTGGGAGGTACTTTATAGTACTAAATTACTTCTTAATTGTTTAACCGCCACAGCATCTTGTCTCCATTGGCGATGCACATGATGTACAAGTGCAAATCTGCAGCCAGAACAGTCTCCAATTTCTGAGAAACAATGATATTTAAAATCGACACCAAAACAAACACACCCCTCCCTTGATTACTCCACGCCCAAATCTAAGATTGACGCTATGTGACAAGCTGTAGGCTACTGTTTCTATGGCTGACATTAGAACATCATGGTTCAAAGCAAAGCCATTGTTACTTGTGTATCCAGCAGAAACAAAGCAAACTCGGCATCAGTTTTATATGATTATGTTGCTTAGTTACTTTTTACGGAAAGTAATGCGTTGTGTTCCCTTTGCGTTTTGCATTTTTAAATATGAGCAGGGCTTGATTGTTGTGAATATAAAAATGTCTAATTATATAAAATGTAAAAGCCCTTTCACACAAAAAAGTGTAATGAACAAAGTAAATTCACGTCTGTACACAAGAGAAGAAAGTTCTACACTCTAAAGCAATAAAAAAATAAAAAATTAACACAATTGTTAATTTGTCTAATGTTATTTTTGCTTATTAGTATGATTGAACTGGATCATCAAAGGTCAGCAACAAAGACATTAGTTAATAAAATGGGATTAGATACATTTGTGTTATTTAACATATTTAATTATTGCAGGTTTGTGTCATATTATGAGTTTGCGTTTCATTGTATAGTTTTTTATTTGTAAAAATGATGAATCGGTTTTTGTGCAACTGATTGAGTAAATGCATGATCACATTTAGTCTAGAAGTGACCATCATATTTACACAGCACATAATTTTAATTTGATCTAACATGTAATATATTTTTTAAGTGTTGCAGATTTATATAGCTGATTATTACATACATTTTCACCACTAAGATCACTACTACATCATACTATACTTAAAACTAATAAACTAATAAAATATTTAAGAGCTTATGATTATATAAACAGAAAAATTGTGCTTAATGGTCTACATTGATATATCAAAACAATTCTTTTTGCTTGTAAATAAAACTAATTTAATTTCATCAGCCTGTGCCTGTAGACCATTGTGTTGATTTAATATTTTTTTACACCCTGTTCCTCTTTGCTTTGCTTATGTTAGACAACTTTTTTGTTCTTCGATTTAATTATTTTTCTATTATCTGTTTTATGATTATTCATGAGTTGATATAACGTATTATTATTTTTTTATAATGCATTATGCATTCATTATAATGCCTTAAGAATATCCCTATAATGTATCATAAATATGGGCTTCAAAGAAAGTGTTACCAAAAAATTATTTAAATCCATAGAAATTGGATACATTGTGCTGTATTGATGAAGAAAGTTTCTATATCAACTTTTTCTGTATTCTTTTTTTGCACTTCATTGCATTGTGCTTTAGGGTTCACAAAAATTCATGTAATATTATTAGATAATGTCCTGGGAAAAAATCAACAGTACATATTCCATTTATGTTGTATACATGGAAACTTGTGTTAAACTGTCATTGTCTCATAAAGTCCCTCCCATTTGACACGCTATAAAATGACCGCTGAAACAGACACAATATTTCATTCTCCTCCTGATCAAAGATGTATCTGCAAATCTCAGTTTTTCTTCTGTTCAGTCTTTTCACTGCAGGTAAAACGACAATTAGTGTTTGCAATGTTACTGTATACTCTCTCTTTCTCTCTCTCTCTCTCTCTCTCTCTCTCTCTCTCTCTCTCTCTCTCTCTCACGGTCTCTGTTTTATTACTAAGGGCACTCTCTCAGATGTTACGAGTGTACGAGTCTGACGGGATCCTGTACAAATCAAAATGGGACAACATGTCCAAGTGGATCTACCAAGTGCATGACTGTAACAACCGTGACAGAAGTTGGTAAGTCCAATATGATTTATTAAAATGTGATGTTATGTTTTTACTGATGGAGATGCTGTTATAATTTTCTGGTGTTCAAACAATGGAAATGTAAAATCTCACAGAAGTGCTTATTTCTGCTATAGGTAAGTAAAGGTAAATTATAAAATGGTGTAAACGGTACTACTATTTGTGCTACAAACCAGTGTATTTATGATTGCGACAATAGATTAAAATATGGTAACACTTTAGAATAGGTAACACCTATTATTTGCTTATTAGCATGCATATTACTAGAATATTAGTCATGTATTAGTGCTAATTACATATTAATGCCTTATTCTACTTGACCTTATTCTACATCCCTAATCTTACCCAATACCTAAACCTAACAACTACCTTACTAACTATTAATAAGCAGCAAATTAAGAATTTATTGAGACAAATGTCGTAGTCAATTGTTAACAAGTGTTACCGAAATGTCATTATGAAAAATCAAGCAGCTAAACTGTTTTCATACAGTGAAAATAACAGGAAGCGTTCAAGTTAAAATGACTATGACATTAATACGATTTTTTTCACATAACTGCAAATGTTGAAATGTTTCCTATCATACAGAGATTTATGTTTTTTTTTTTTTTTTTTGAAGGTCCCATTAAGGTGACCAGTACAACTAAAGCGTGTTCAGCTTTATGTGTACCTGGGACGCAACAGATCCTGACTGGGTCAGTCACTACCCAGTGCTGTGACACTGACCTCTGCAATGCTGCAGGTATTCTTCTTCATATGATCATTTGATTTAGATTTTTCCACAAAAACTTAAAATGAGGTAATATAAGAAACAATAGGCCTAATACGAATAAATAAACTTAATATCATATTTCAAAAGCATCCTGAATAGTGTGCAAAGCTTGTATTTTTAAGGGTGCTTTCATAGACTTTCTATTCTGAAGAAGTTTCTCAACAATGAATAAGTTATTTTTAATTACTATAGTTGTAGGATTGATTGACAGTGATTGTTTGTTATTGTCCTGGTTAGATGGCATGTACAAGGCAAGCTTCCTGCTGCTGTTGTCTCCTCTGCTCTTCTACTTCCTGGTTCAGTGAATACACTTCAGATTCTACAGCTGCAGAAGAAACTGAATGATACACATATTTCTATTCATACTTTACTGAATGAAGTGTGCATGATGTTCTGCTGTTCTTTGGTAATCATGATTTGGGGAAAAGAAAATCTGTATTTTAATAAACATATTAAACAAAATTGTGCATCAACACTGTAACAGACAAATAGCTATTAAAATTTAAATAATTAATATATAAAGATTTCCAATATCTGCAGTAATTTTGTAGCATGCTCAGTCAAGACTATATATTTCCCCTATATTTCCACTTCCCCTTTCTTTTCATATATATACAAATATGTATTTGCCTTTAAAAATAAAAATGAATAACAGAATGCAATACATAATTAATAAACAAAGTGCTAAACTTCTGCAATAAAAGATTTACATATATCAAATGTCTTTCTCTGCATTCTCCTTAATTTATTTTCATTACTTCTGGTCTAGCTGGGTTTAATGGTGCAGTAAGTGATTTCTGAGAAACCAAGATGATATTTGACATCGACACCAAAATAAAGACACAGCTAACTCTCCGATCTGTCCTGTTCCTATAACAGATATTTCAACATCATATCTTGGTTCTTGGTTCAACATATTGAGCAGAAATAAAAGAACCCTGTTCTCTGTTTTACCATCCTTGCAAATGTCACGACTTTCACAACATATGATCTAACAAGTAATACATTTTGTAAATAATGTAAATAAAGAATGTAGCTGATTATCACATAAAATATAAAATTTTGTCTAAAAAACATTTACTGCTCTTACACCAGTAAAAACAAGTTGGCAGTAAAAATGCAGAAATGCTTTACACATTGTACACAAGATATTATTAAATATTGAATAGCTTATTACTAAATTTATGGAAATGCTTTAGAATATGGAATACCTATTCACTATTTATTATGACTTTTCACTCAATAAACTAGTTAGTAAGTTAGTTGTTAAGTTTAGTTATTGGGTAAGATTAGGGATGTAGAATAAGGTATTAATATGTGCTTAATTAGAACTAATAAATGGCTTATATTCTAGTAATAATTATGCTAATAAGCAACTAGTTCAGAGACACTAAAATAAAATGTTACAGAGTTTATGATTCAGAGAAAACTAAACTTGTGGTTCTGTTGGAGAAGGATGTTTTATGTTATGATCTAATAAGTCATATGTAAACAACTGTTGATAACTCCTTTAAATATTAGATTAGTTTAAGAGTGATTGCCACCCATTGTAATCTGTGTTTATTAGTTGCCGTAGTTTAGTTAAATTAATTAAAAGTGATAATATTGCTGGAGGTCAGTTCATGACTTATCCACTTATTTTTTCACGCAAAATTTTAATGTATGAGACTTCCGATTCATCATACATTGATAAATAACTAGAATAACAAAGTGCAGTGAAGATCAGTAAAGTTTCAAAATGCATTTAGCGACTTTTATCAGCAGGTGGCAGAAGATTATCTTTTGTCTACTGGTAAAACAAATATCTTTGCACTTAAACACTTAGGAACACGGTGCAGTTTTTTAGAAGTTTTAGAAGTTTGATGCATTAATGTTTTGTTATTTTATTGATAATTATCAATTTTTAATAATAATAATAATAACTGTTTAAAATGAACAGGATAAAAAAATATGAACACAAATAAAAATGCTGGTCTGATGTCATTGTGAATGCATGACACATGAGAAAGTGAATTTGTGAATAATGTCAAATGATGAGCTTACTGTAAGTGTATGTGACAATTGACATACATAAAAAAAAAGGAAACGGCTACTTTTTCAAGTTGGTGGTACATTTTCAAAACTTATCACACAATAGTTCAATAAGAATAAAAACAAATTTAAATACACAAAATCCCAAAGTATAATTTTCACTGCATGACATTTCATCAGTAGACTGTAACCATTTCACTCCATTTTTTATAATGCTAACTGATCTTATAAGTGAATCAATCATAATCAGAAACACAACCAGAATCACCTTTATTCGTTTGCGCAAACACACAAGGAATTTGTTGTAGTTTTTAAGAAGCTCTTGGTACATATATCTGACATGAGAACAGAAACATTTAAATAAGACTTAACAATAATAATGTGTATGAATCTGGAATAGAAGATTTATGTTTTGTGCATTATTTATGCATTATTGTATATATACAGCTTATAGAAAATATGCATATTTACATAGTACTTGACACCAAATGATGACACCAAAACAAACACACTCCTCACCTGTATTGCTCCACGTCCAAATGTAATATTGTGACAACCTGTAGGCTACTGTTTTCTCAGGCTGAAGCCAAAGTCAATTCACGTCTGTACAGTAGAGCACAGGAGAAGAAGATTCAACACTCTTCAGCAATAAAAAAAAAAAAACAATGAAGCACTAAAGTGCTTAGTTTATCTAAAGTCATTTTTGCTTATTAGTATGGTTGAACTGGATCACCAAGGGTCAGCAGCATTAATTACTAAAATGGGATTAGATACATTTGTGTTATTTAACATATTTAATTATTGCGTGTTTGCATCATATTCTGAGTTTGCATTTCACAGTTTTAATTAATTTTGATTAGTGCTAAACCTTTTTTTTTTTTTTTGCGTGTGAGTGGGATGAATTAATGCACATTCACATTTAGTCTAGAACTACATCATGTTTACACAGTACACAAAAAAAACTCTGAACTTCTCATAACTCCCAATGTGGGGACAGAAGACTTGTCAGTCAATAAAAACATTTAGTAAAACACAAGTAATTGGCGTTACTTTTTTGAAAAAGTAACTCAGATATTTTCTTGTAAATTAAAAAGTAATGCGTTACATGACTTGTTGCTTGCATTTCATTATTTTATTTTTTTATTATTTGTAGAATGGATGAATCTGTTTTTGTGCAACTAAGATGAGTAAATGCATGATTAAATAAACATGACTAAACAAATTTAGTCTAGAAGTAACCATCATGTTTACACAGTGCACAATGTCTCTGATTAAATTATAATTTGATCTAACATGTAATACATTTTTAAGTCAAGTCTGCTTTATTGTAAATTCTTCCACATGTTTAATAAATACATACACAGAATAGAAACACTGACAGTAGAACATTAAATACAGATATGGAATGAGGTTCAGAGTTCAGTATAGTGCATGGGGAAAGGGGGGGGGGGGCAAGGTCGGGAAGAAGCTAGGCTCCCTGACAGCCTGATGAATATGAATGAAGCTGTCCTTCACTGAATAAGCTGTATGTCAGGTGTGAGGGATCACCTGCGATGCAGAGGGCTTTATGGGTGAGACCTGTTCCGTAAATGTCCTGCGGGGAGACACCAATGATCTTCTCAGCTGCTGTCACTATGAGAGTTGCAGGTGCCATACCATACAGTGATGCAGCTAGTCAGGATGCTCTCGATGGTGCCTCGTTCCTGTAGTTTGTCTCATCTCTGTTGCTAATGAAACCCACCATTGTGTCGTGTCATCCACAAACTCAATAAAGAGGTTAGAGTTCTGTGATGGTGTGCAGTTGTGGGTCAGCAGAGTGAAGAGGAGAGGACTCAGCACACATCCTTGGGGGTCCCCAGTGTTCAGTGTGATGGTGCTGGATGTGTTGCTGCTGATCCGTACTGCCTGAGGTCTACCAGTAAGAAAGTCCAACAGCCAGTTGCACAGCGAAGTGTTGAGCCCCAGCTGGACCAGTTTTTGGATGAGCTGTTGAGGGATGATTGTATTGATTGCTGAACTGTCTATGAACAGAACAGCATTCTGACGTATAAGTCTTTTTTGTCCAGATGTGTGAGTGCTGAGCGGGGAGTAGTGGCGATGGCATCATCGGTTGAGAGGTTGGACCGATATATGCAAACTGGAAGGGGTCCAGGGAGGGGGGAGGGCAGACTTGATTTAATTAGGTAAACCGGAACCGGGAACACTTCCCATAACACCCGATGTACTTGCTACATCATTAAAAGAATGGCATCTACGCTAATATTAGTCTGTTTCTCTCTTATTCTGAGGTCACCGTAGCCACCAGATCCAGTCTGTATCCAGATCAGAGGGTCACTGCAGTCACCCAGATCCAGTACGTATCCAGCCCAGATGGTGGATCAACACCTAGAAAGGACCTCTACATCCCTGAAAGACGGCGGAGACCAGGACACCTAGATCCCCAGATACAGATCCCCTGTAAAGACCTTGTCTCAGAGGACCACCAGGACAAGACCACAGGAAACAGATGATTCTTCTGCACAATCTGACTTTGCTGCAGCCTGGAATTGAACTTCTGGTTTCGTCTGGTCAGAGGAGAACTAGCCCCCCAACTGAGCCTGGTTTCTCCCAAGGGTTTTTTCTCCATTCTGTCACCGATGGAGTTTGGTTCCTTGCCGCTGTCGCCTCTGGCTTGCTTAGTTGGGGTCACTTCATCTACAGCGATATTGTTGACTTGATTGAAAATAAATGCACAGACACTTTTTAAACTAAACAGAGATTACATCACTGAATTCAATGATGAACTGCTTTTAACTTTCATTTTGCATTATTGACACACTGTTTTCCAAATGAATGTTGTTCAGTTGCTTTGACGCAATGGATTTTGTTTAAAGCGCTATATAAATAAAGGTGACTTGACTTGATGTGGTGCATGACTAGCCGTTCAAAGCACTTCATGAGGATAGGAGTTAGTGCATCTGGACAGTGGTCATTGAAGCAGGATGGAGACACTTGGTTATGTAGGCAGTGACAGTCTCTGAGTACTCTTGGAGGTCTGTGGGGTTTTGTATCTGGTAGTCTGCTTAAACCAGTCAGTGTTGTCAAAACAGTCTTGAAAAGCCTCTGACGACCCGTCTGGTCACACTTCTGTATCTGTTTGTGAACTGGTTTGGTGACTTTACCGAGCGGTCTGTATGCAGGCAGTGGCATGACAGTGATGTGGTCTGAGGCTCTGAGGTGGGGAGGGAGAGGGCCCTGTAAGCTCCTCTCTGTGTGGTGTAAACAAAGTCCAAAGTGTTTTTATCTCCTGTGGGAAATTTAATGTGTTTAAGTCTGCGTGACTGAAATCCCCAGCTAAGATGATTTATAAAATGTTGCAGATTTATTTAGCTGATTATCACATCCATTTACACCACTAAGAACATCATACTATACTTAAAACTAAATACTTAATAAAATATTGAAGAGCTTATTATTATGTAAACAGAAAATTTGTGGTTGTTTAGGTGGATATTTTCATTAGGCAAGTACTGTAGTAATACTTAAAATAATACATTGATATATCAAAACAATACTTTTTGCTTGTATAAAACCAATTTAATTTCATCAGCCTATGCTTTTAGACCACCAAGTTGATTTAATATTTTTTTAAACCCTTTTCCTCTTTGCTTTGCTTATGTTAGACAACTTTGTTTCTTTAATTATTTTGCTATTGTCTGTTACTTGCAAACTATCATTGTAGTTCTTCCTTTTTATATTAAAACCATTGCTTTATAATTAACTTCCTAGTTAATTATGTACACTGTAAAGAATTTAAAATAAAATACAATAAAATAATAGAAATGAGCTACATTGTGCTGTATTGATATAAAGAAACTTTCTGCATCAACCTTTACTGTATTTGTTTTTTATTTTATTTTTATTTTTTGCACTTCATTGCACTGTGCTTTAGGGTTTATGAAAATGCCTATAAAATGTATGGATAATGTCCTGATAGAAAATCAACAATACATTTTCCATGGAATTTTTTTTTTTTTTTACAGTGTAAGCAGTGTAAGTCTAGAAACTTGTGTTAAACTGTCATTGTCTCATAAAGACCCTCCCATTTGACACGCTATAAAATGAGCGCTGAAACAGACACAATATTTCATTCTCCTCCGGACCAAAGATGTATCTGCAAATCTCAGTTTTTCTTCTGTTCAGTCTTTTCACTGCAGGTAAAACGACAGTTAGTGTTTGCAATGTTATTGTGTACAAATAGATCTCTCTCTCTCTCACGGTCTCTGTTTTATTACTAAGGGCACTCTCTCAGATGTTACGAGTGTACGAGTCTGACGGGATCCTGTACAAATCAAAATGCGACAACATGTCCAAGTGGATCTACCAAGTGCATGACTATGACAACTGTGGCAGAAGTTGGTAAGTCCAATATGATTTATTAAAATGTTCTGTAATGTTTTTACTGATGGAGATGCTGTTATAATTTTCTGGTGTTGAAACAATGGAAATGTAAAATCTCACAGAAGTGCTTATTTCTGCTATAGGTAAGTAAAGGTCAATTACAAATTTCAGTAAACAGTACAACTATTTGTGCTACAAACCAGTGTATTTATGATTGCAACAATATATTAAAATATGTTGTTTATGTAGTGAATATAACAGGAAGGATACAAGTTTAAATGTACATGAAATTAATCCGAAATCACATAACTGCAAATGTTGAAATGTTTCATTATTCTATCATACAGAGATTTATGTTTTGTTTTTTTTGTTTTTTTGAAGGTCCCATTAAGGTGACCAGTACATCTAAAATGTGTTCACCTTCATGTGACCCTGGGACCCAACAGATCGCGATTGGGTCAGTAACAACCCAGTGCTGTGACACTGACCTCTGCAATGCTGCAGGTATTCTTCTTTATATGGTCACACTTTAAATGAGTAAATAAAACAAACAATAGGCCTAATAAGACAAAACACAAGTGATTCTTTAAATGAACTAAATATCATATTTCAAAAGCATCCTGAATAGTGTACAAAGCTTGAGAGGCAGGTGCTTTCATAGACTTTCTATTCTGAAGAAGTTTTTCAACAATGAATAAGTTATTTTTAATTACTATAGTTGTAGGATTGATTGACAGTGAGTGTTTGTTATTGTCCTGGTTAGATGGCATGTACAAGGCAAGCTTCCTGCTGCTGTTGTCTCCTCTGCTCTTCTACTTCCTGGTTCAGTGAATACACTTCAGATTCTACAGCTGCAGAAGAAACTGAATGATACACATATTTCTATTCATACTTTACTGAATGAAGTGTGCATGATGTTCTGCTGTTCTTTGGTAATCATGATTTGGGGAAAAGAAAATCTGTATTTTAATAAACATATTAAACAAAATTGTGCATCAACACTGTAACAGACAAATAGCTATTAAAATTTAAATAATTAATATATAAAGATTTCCAATATCTGCAGTAGTTTTGTAGCATGCTCAGTCAAGACTATATATTTCCCCTATATTTCCTCTTCCCCTTTCTTTTCATATATATACAAATATGTATTTGCCTTTAAAAATAAAATGAATAACAGAATGCAATACAGAATTAAACAGAGTGCTAAACTTCTGCAATAAAAGATTTACATATATCAAATGTCTTTCTCTGCATTCTCCTTAATTTATTTTCATTACTTCTGGTCTAGCTGGGTTTAATGGTGCAGTAAGTGATTTCTGAGAAACCATGATGATATTTGACATCGACACCAAAATAAAGACACAGCTAACTCTCCGATCTGTCCTGATACTATAACAGATATTTCAACATCATATCTTGGTTCTTGGTTCAACATATTGAGCAGAAATAAAAGAACCTTGGTCTTCTGTTATTTCCATTAAGCTTGTGCTGAAATATTGCTTAAAACAAAACTTTTGATATCTCAAAAGTGCTCATATTTTTGCACGTTTAAAACAAAACAACTAATTGAATAGATGGAGCCCAAACAACACCGAACCCCATTGGGTTTCATTTTATGGACAAAAAAACACACAAGCACAGAGACATTTTATTTAGTGGAACTCTAAAGAAAGAATGTCAAACAGGTTTGGAATGACATGAATAAATGATGACCGAATTGTCACTTTTGGGTGACCTTTTAAAATGGTTTAAGCGGACTGCAATTCCTTATCAAACATCCCATCGAGACCTGTGTTAAACTTCAACATAAAGACCCGCCAGTGTTAGAGGAAAACAAATTTTGAAACAAATAGATAGAAAACAGTTTCTGTTAGATTGTTCATGCTAACAATACGATTTATATCTAAAAAAAAAAAAACTGTTTGAAATTAGAAAACTAAAAAATGTTAACATATCAATTTATCGTCAAAATGATGTGCAGTTTTTTTTTTCTGAAGCATTCCTATTTTTAGGTGGCATCAGTGCTAATGTGAAGCTTAAACAATGTGTCTGTCTGTGTAAATGGGTCCATTGATGTCGGCAAGGATGAAAGACCTGTATCTATTGTGATGGATACAGCTGCTCAAACAAACTGCATTGTTCAGGGATGCCACTGCCTTACAGCAACAGGTGAGAAACTGCTCAAGGAAGAAGAAAGAAGAAAGTTTTTTAAAAGATTTTACTTTTCACATTTTTATTTAAACTTGCATTTGACTGTCAAGTAAAAAGGTTTATATTGTAAAGATGTACAATTAAATATCCTTCGTATTTGACCTGAGCAAAGTCATTTAGCAGCTACTTCAAGCAGCTAAAAAGCAAATGTGGTTTTTACTGTAGGTAATTAGTAATATGAAGGTTGGGAATGCTGAACGTGACTTTGTGTTTAAAGAGAACGTTTACCCAAAAACGGAATGATCACAGAATCATAAAATGTGTGAACTACCACTTTAAGAAGCCGTATTGCACAAAATAACCAGTTGTCTTAAATAAAACTATATATTCCTAACAAAAAGGTTTCATTTCTTTGTTAAACTTTCATTTTCTCCTAAAGACCAATCCCTTCTGATAATCTATAAAATAAACAATGCAACAGAAATGTTATTTCATTCACCTCAAAAGATCAAGGCATTCCACGGTTTTTCCTCTGTTCATTCTTTTCACAGCATGTACAAAGACAAATACTGCTTGAATTGTTGTCTTTTTATTACTATCTGGGAGAAAACACCTGACATTGCTGCTACAGTTTAACAGTGGCTACATTTGTATGTGCAGTATGATGGATTGAAATGTACTGCATTTGAAAATGACATTTAGCATCATTAGGTGGAAACATAATTTGTACATCTACTGTAGATCTTTGCACTTGCTGACATACTGCACAGCTGAATTATTTAAGTTTCATTATTGTTGTATCAATTTGTTGTCCTTCTACTAATACTAATGCTGGTGCATACAGTCTCCATGCATCATGATTTTCAGGTCTGGGTTTGTGTGCAGGAACATCAAGCTCTTCAAGACCAAACTCAAAAAGATCTTTTTCAAATGTCTGTAGAAAGTGACTGTATGACACAACATGAAGATTTTTGTTTACTTTCCTCGTCATAAAAAAAAAAAAATTATTAAAAAAATTTAAAACATGATCAAATCATAAGACACACGTGTCATTGAGAAAACTTGAAACATAAAAACGTCTAAAATGACATATTATTGAACAAGAAAACGGGATATCTATGATTAGGACATCCAAGCAAATGATTGTCCTAATCATAACATTGCAAAAAAATTAATTTGAGAAACTGTCCAAGAGGAATGAGAAAGTAACTCTATTCTCCTGTTTTGTCCTGTTGTTTTTTACACCCAATTCTTCACATTTCAAAGTAGATATAATTATAAATGTATAATAATATAAGTAATCAATTCTGTCCTATTGCTAATGTCATTATTATTAACAGAATGACGGGTAGACCTACTGTATATTGTTCAAATACACTTTCTTTATTCCTAATTTCTGTTTCGTAAGATATCTGGGTGTTTAATTAGTTTCTGTTAAGCTTTCTCTCATGAAGACCCATCCCTTTTTCTATTATACAATCAGCACTGAAACACGATTTCATTCATTTCCTGATCAAAGACAGATCTGCAAATCTCAGTTTTCCTTCTGTTCATTTTTTTTCTCCTCAGGTACAAAGACAAATTGCTTGAATTTTAACTGAATACAAATATAGAGATGACTGGATGCCTCTCTCTTTTATTAATAAAGGACACTCTTGATGCTGTTATGAGTGCCCAAATACGATAGGTTCTAGTGCAGAACCACTGGTAACAACACGATATGGATCTGGAAATGTACTGTTATAATGGAGTAATGGTGATGCTGCAAAAGTGTAAATGTATGACTGAAAGCATACAATACTGGTAGAGATTTATTCAGCTTAATTCATTTTCACACAGAATTTAGTGTAAATGATATCATCTTAATATAAAATATGTTTCAAATTTGAAAAATGCGGTTTTAGACTTGTGTGCATATTTTGTCATTTCTCTCATGCTATACAGCTGTGAAAAATACATACTTTATATTTTGTAGGGCTGTCCTCAACTAAAGATTTTTTTAGTGTCATGTTTATATTAATAAACCATATAATTAATAATGTTGAGCCTTTAATTGGCCTATAACCTGTCAGCACTCAAGCGCAACCATAAAGCTTGCCACAGCACACTGGTGTTGTGTAATATTCACTTCCACTGAAAAGAACTGCTTCAGTTCAGCAATATTCATTAGCTCCCAAATTGTGGGCGTGTCCTTGAGACAGCGGAAGGAATGGAACTGAAAGCATCAGTAATGAATTATCAATGTTAAGCATTAGAGCATCAGTGTCAAAATAATGCATAGTTTGTGTAATAATGGTAAATCTTACCATTAAGCGAATAACCTACTGTATAGGCTAATATAGTTTTTTACACTTTGATGTGTTTAGTTTTTATAAATTAATTTGTGGGCCTTTCATGTTTGTTGAAATATTTTGTATTAGTTTACAACAATGCCTAAAACAAACCTTTATGAATGTATCTGTGGCCTAATAAAATGTATGTAAGATAGCCTGAGGATCCTCATTCCTTCTTTCATCAACTTTTTTATTTTGACAGTTTATATCAAAATTATAGTCAAAAAATTATATTGTTGAGTATATAAATATTAGTTACATTCATTCAAATTTCACTATGACAAGTATATATATAACTCACATTGAAAAGGCAAGGCAAGTTGTGTGAAAGTATGTCTGTGTAGAATAAATTAAGTGAATTTCTTGGGCCAGATGCATAAACTTAGCCACCTTAAGACTGTGTCTTAAGAACTAGTTTGACCAGCTAGCTGTTGCAACATAATAAAAATAAAAATAAAAATAAAATTATTTGAAACTTGTCGTCCTTTTGGAAATGTTGCACATCGTAGAAACAGCTTTTTTTAAATAAACCTTAAAATGCATTTAGCTTTATTTTCCAGCAGGTGGCAGCAGATGATCTCTTGTACCAAAACAACCCTTTGCACTTGTGGAAGCTACATGCTGAACAACTAAACTAAACGGGCTTTAAGTGAAAAATCATCATCTTCTAAACTCCCAGGAAGATTGACAGTGCTCATTGATCGACCTCTGATACTAATAAACAGATCAATAAATGGATAAAGTAAAAACTGTTGTAGAAAATGTAACCAGTTTTATCAGAGGGTGCCGAAATCAAATGATGACCATTATGTATGTTTGAGCTCAAATCTAATCTTGTGCATTTGGCATGACAATAATATTAACATCTATTACTAAAGCAATCACATGGGTTGCTTAATATGTCTTGTGTTTGTCTCTTGTACAATAAAACTCAAAACACCCAAAGCAAGCCACTGTCTGATCAATCAGAGGTTATCAGATATCTTTGTGGTGATTTATTTAAAGCTATAGAGTGAGCTCCACATTTAATCAGTAACTGAACTTTGACATAGCAGCACTGACCATGACAGAGTAGCAGAGCTGCAGTGTGTCTCTGACCTGTTTTGGGGACAAAATTGCCAGCAATGAGTTAAATAAATAAAAATTCTATTGTGGATGCCACCAAAGGAAAAAATGCAGCTCATGAATGTCTTGTATTCAAATATATTTTCTTTTTTCGTTTAGGCGTCAGATAATGTATATGTGATATAGTGCATGTAACACTGCAAACCTGTAATGCAAGTTAAAAAAATAATTATTAAATAATTATGAAAAAATAAATCATTAGAATAATAAAAAAAGTTATATATATATATATATATATATAGATATATATATAAACAAAAAGAATATAAAGAAATAATTAAAAACAAACAAAAATAGGATTAAAATTGATATTTACTTTAAAAATAAAAGGAACAAAAACTTGTGATTCAAGGCTTTCATATAGATAAGTGCAAAAAAGAATTGTAAAATAAATATATATTTCTATAAATAAAGAACATAATAATACAAAAAAAATAACAAAAAAATAATAATAATAAAATAAACGAAGAAAAAACATTTTGCCCCTTTCAAAAAATAAATAAATAATATGAAATAATGTGGCACGGAATAGGAAAAAACACACAAACGTTCATAAAAATTAATAGAATGGACTACACCATAAAAATGTTATGTAATAAAGTACTTTAAAATTGAAAAAGATCGAGCGAGCGAGCGGTCGAGAGAGAGAGAGAGCGGTCGAGAGAGAGAGAGAGAGAGAGAGCGGTCGAGAGAGAGAGAGAGAGAGAGAGAGAGAGAGAGAGAGAGAGCGAGAGAGAGAGAGAGCTCATTGGCAGCGTGCTCACCTGATTGCGGGGATCTTTTCATCTTCTGCCGCATCAAAGGCTCATTTCGCCCGCGGCGCTGAGGATGAAGTGATCACCGTTTGATCTACACTGACGCTTTTCACCCACAGCTTGACCATGAAGAAGAGCAACCCGACTGTTCTGGACCGGGGCGATATTCATTCTCTGCTGGATGTGATCGGCGGTCTCGGTGCCGTGGTCACCGTGGGGATCATTGCCATGCTGTCGATGTGCGCCGCACTCTTCATTTACCGATCCTTTAGAGGTCAGCGCGTGAAAGGTGACGAGAATCACGGCAACGAAACCACTGGAGAAGGCAGCACGGCTCGGAGGAGGAAAACAGAGAGGGATGATCGATCTACCGAGTCAACAGGTAAAGCTGGGCAATTGTTGAAACATGGCATGCTAAATGTTTGTGCGAGACATTTTTTTTTGCAATAGGCTATACTATATATAAAATGTCACTATGACTTATCGGATGTCACTGTAAGAAATCCACACATGTCGATGTGACCGCCATACACGGTAATAACGTGTTTTGTGTTTTGGTTTTTGGCCAGTCAGAGAACTTATGCAATCAGAAACGATTTCTGCATGTCAATCACTTTTGCACGTTTGCAGGCAGAAATTTGTAAAGCGGGGTTTTAGGCCTATTGATAATATTATTGATTTTGTTTATCATTATGTTTGGAATGATTTTATGCAAATCTAGGTCACACTTGACTAGAGCATGCAACATTTTTTGGACATTCGCAACAAATTGTCATGCTTCAGTTTCTAATAATTAATAATGCTCTGTCTAAAATTGTATAATAAAGGCACACATAGGCACACTAATAATAATAATAATAAAACATACAAAATATGCAAATATACAATAGGCCTACCATTCAAAAGTTTGGGGTCAATACATTTCTTTAAATACTTTTATTCCGCAAGGATGCATTAAATAGTTTAAAAGTGATATAAGCATTTATGTTTTTACAAAATATTTATATTTCAAATGAATACAGATTATTAATGATAATAAGAATAAATGTTTCTTGAGCAGCAATCATTATATTGGATTGGTTTCTGAAGGATCATGTAACTCTGAAGACTGAAGGAATGATGCTGAAAATTCACTTTTGCATAACAGGAATAAATTTCATTTAACAATATAATTTTTTTATTTAGTTATCTATAGTTTTTTTTTTACTACAATGTAACAATATTATTGTTTTACCAAAACTTTCATCAAGTAAAAAAATTGAAACATTTGACAGACCCCAAACTTTATGTCTTTCCTGCAACACTGCAAACCTGCAGCTCTGAGTATTGTTCAGCTAAGAGGTCAGTCAGGGTTCTTGCATTTATTTGCGCACTGAGTTGCTACTATAGTCTTACATCTTTTTAACCATCAAACCAATTATCAGGTCTTTACACTGCAAAAGCAGAAAAGAAACCTCGTCTTGTCCGAATGTTTGCTGGCAATTACTGATGATTTTTGGTTGAATTATTACTTGCCGAGGTCCCTCAGCAAGTAACCTTCTTCAGCTGCAGGTCATTTACATGTGACATGGACTTTTCTCATGAACTGAGCAAATATTGTTTCACAACCATAAAACTAATGGAAACATTAATGCACAAATAACATTTCGAGTCAAAATAAGGAAGAAAAAGATGTAAAGCAATAAAAGAAATGTATATATGTTCATATAAATGTTTATCACATATGACGTCATGCATTTTCCTTCTCTTTTAGGAGAATGTCAGGGTGGGAAGCAGAAGAAGTCCACCGACAACATGCTCCTTCCTACCGAGGAGCCAGAGGAAGACCTGAATGAAAGCACTCTTAAGGATTTGGAGGAGATTACAGATGAGCTTCTAACAGACTTGGAACCCGGAATGGGAGAAAAAACGGAGTCTGATCTGGATCGGTGTGTAGAAATGGATCCTGATGAAAACACGGAATGTGAGGAACATTTTCAGCGTCAGGATGATACTGGATGTGAGGTTTTGGCTGATGTGAGCGCAGGTTTGACTGAATTAGACATTCAACGCAATTCTGTCCAGAAGGAAGTTGAGGAATACCTTGACAAGTCTGTGAGTTTGGACACAGATGAGCCGTCTGAAACTGAAAGCGCTCAGGAGATCGTTTATCGCAGACATCAAGATCACATCACAACTCGAAGTGATTCTTCTCCATCCAATCCCAGCAAGATCCAATTAGAGGAAAGCTTCAAGACATCAATGGTGGAAGAAGCTGAGAACACCAGCAAGAAGTTTGAAGACCACCATGATTGGCGTTTTCCACGAACAAATAACTTTGATTGCTGTTGCTGTGATAAGAAGACGGATACGATAGAGAAAATAAAAGCTCAGCCATGGTTTCACACTGGAAGCTTTACCACAGATGCCATAAACCTGAGCCCAGCTGTGGAAACCATGGTTAACCACAACAGCAGGTTGGACTTCCAGAACTACTTAGGTTTCCAGATTGATAATACGTTCATAGGTGGGTCTTCAACACAGATGAGCCTTTCACAAGAGAAGAAAACCGATGAAGATGGTGTAGATTCAGTGCAGAAGAAACACGAAAAGAATGAAATCAGCATCATGGACGCCATTATGGACAATAATGAGTGGCTAAACGTAGGTGCACCAGAGTTCAGAGATCTTCCTTGGCTTTCGCCAACTGCAAGCGAAGAAAAACAGATGCAACTAGAAAATGAAGGACAAGTCAAGACTGGTTTAGCCAAAGACGATGAAGAACAGGTGAATAAAAGAGTAGCGACTGTTCCGCCTTTATCTCAAATGGTTAACGTGACCTTCAGGATTCATTACATCACATATTCTCCTAACCAGCTGGTGGCTGTTACCGGGAGCCTGCAGGAATTGGGGGCCTGGGAGAGATTTGTTCCACTGCAAAAAGCCAAGGATGGGTTCTGGACCAACACTATCAGCCTCCCTGTGGAGAGCCAGGTGGAGTGGAAGTTCATCCTGGTGGAAGACGGAAGGATCTCTCGCTGGGAGGAGTGTGGAAACCGCCGTCTCTTTTTAACAAGCAAAGATGAGGACATCTATCTTGACAAGTGCTGGGGATGTTGTTGAACTCAGAGGTGACCATCTAGGGCTGCACGATTAATCAATTCAAATTGAAAATTGCGATACGATTTAAGTGAATAAATATAAACGCTGTGTGAAGCAAGCATGTGTTTTTACAAGTGACCAGTTTATTCGGAGCACCACATTTCTTTTACACTATTTCCATTTCTGCATCTGATCTAATTTTTGGTCCCTTTAGAGTTAAATTGGGAATGGAACATGCTCCAACCATCTTCCCATATCTGTAACAAGAAGCGCTTTTTAACAAAAAAGAAGCTTCCTGCCATTTTCTGTCAAAATAAAAGTTTATTCTATTTTTTTTTCATAATGAAGAAAGCAATAAATAGTAGTATTGTGCTTACATAAATTAAATTCTTATTATTTTTCATAATTTTTTTAATACTATTTTTTTATTTTAGAGTGAAATATTACAGTAAAAACATCTTGTTTTATTTTAATAATTCTTATTCTCATTCTTCAACAATTATTATTTGATATTATTATTATTATTATTCCTAATTTTTAAGTATTTTAATAGCCATATTTATATAAACAATTTTGGCCAAATTGTGCAACCCTAAAAACAAGCATATCAAACCTATTTTTCTTTTATCGCAATAAGATATTTTCCCCTCAAATCGTGCAGCCCTACAACTTCTTCCGACTCTATAGAGCAATAATAATCCATAGTGCATTATTGAAATCCAGTATATATTATTATATTGTACTATTATTATTATTACTGAATTATTCCAAGAAAGCATGAGGCTGTGGAACTGTTACTATAGCAATACGATTATAATATTACAAATATGCACTTTTTTTACATCGATAAGTGTGTGTTGGTTATATCCAGTCTTACTGAAATTGTCTGCCCTTAAAACTATAATCCTGTAACAGCAACGTACCAAAACTGAGAAAATTCACAAAAAGTCTTGTGTTTCATGTTTACAGGAAAATCCTAATGCTTCCAGAGGGTTGAATATATCTCTTTTAAAATGTACTGCATTATGTTTTGTGTGTGAATTTAATCTAAAATGTTGCAAGAATCTCACTAATCTTTTAACGACTAACTTATCTGGAAACATACTCTGTGCAAGTGCACAAATGCTGATGTGAGTGCAAGTATGCAGCACCACTGTACATATTTTGCATGCACGATTGCATTAGTTCTCAGGGGGGAGAGATGGATTCCTTCGAATTAGATTTTAATCGAATTAGTCATTATTAGGTTTTCTAGCTATGCAAATGTTGACTTTGACTAACTTTAACTAATTGTTGTGCTACTGGAGTCAAAAAGTTGCCATGTCATGACAGTAGTTGATCAAAGAGAGAAAACTAACCACAGAAAATGTTAATTTAAGCTGATGCCTGTTATAGCGCCCTTTGTGGCAACATTGAGAATACAACACAAAGTTATGTAATTTAATAGATATACTTTAAAAATGTCTAACACATTTCAGAGTACATTTCAGCTTAAGTTGCTTGAAACTGTAGCATTCACGTACTTGCATAGAGTATCTTTCAGGCCTGTGATATGACTGTCCAGTAAGTGAATGCTTGAGCAATGCAAAACCCCCACCAGCTAAAAACACCATTATCCTGCTCTTTCTCTAATCTGTTAAATGCTGACATAAAACCAGCTTAATCATCCCAAATTCCACCCTGGACTGTCAACATACAGCCTTTCCTCAAAGTTGAACTGCTGCTGTTCTTGTGATTCTGTTACATCATTTAAAAACGGTGATAGTGACATCACATTCCTGCTGATGACATCACTGTAGCTTTGTTTGCCATCACTGTCAACTGCATGAAGCAGACTCTAACTAGTTATTCACAGAGGTTTTATGCTTTTGAGTTTAGATGGCAATAAATTATTAAATATATGGATACCCTTTTTTATTGTTTCACAACAGTTGCCTTGACATTAAAGACCTATGTTGCTTACACGTTTGTCCAAACATGTCTGTTTTTGTTTTTCTATGAAATTCAGGTTGTAAGACTGTTTCTGACCTTAAAACATATGTTTAACTGTCAGTCAGTAATTGTCACTCAGCAAATAACTTAATTCAATCAAATAAATGATTATCTTAACAATGAGTCATTCTCCTTTGGGCAGAAGTGAATGATTTTTGGTGTCCTTGATGTGTGGAAAATCAGTCCTAATGAAAACAAAGAGAAGTGAATCACATCCTCTTCACTGACAGCGTTATGTGCTGTTTTACTCCACAAACAGACCAGGATTATGAAACATTTATGAATTAAAAGGAAGGATGAGACGTCTGTGATGGAACATTCTAATGCAAGTTTTCATATTCTTCTTTATGACATCATTGCATATCTTGTATTCTGTTTTCCTTCAGAAAATTTTCTGTGTATTGTGTGGCATTTAAACAGATCTGGAGCAGTTCTTTTGAGTTCACTGGGGCTCCACAGGTCTGTAAATGATCAATTTTACCACAACATAAGAAAAAAAGGTCTGAAAACTAGCAAACTCAAACAAAAGAGAGAGATAATGGGGCTAAAAATGAAAACCAAGTTGGTTTAGACAATTATGTGCCAGTCAAAGCTAGTTCAATGCAGTCTGGAACTCATAAATGCCTAAACTGTTCAGTTTTGTTTCTTAATGTTTAAGTAGGTCTCTTCTGCTCATCAAGGCTGCATTTATTTGATCCAAAATACAGTAAAATTCTAAAATCCTATTACCATTTAATGAATATATTTAAAAATGTTAACTCCTAAACATCTAAACAGTCATGCAACAGTAAAAACACATTCATCTAAACAGAGTCTTGATGAAGGCTCCAGACAGAGATAGAAAGGGGGCATCTCTGAATATCCCAGCCCTCCTCAGAGAGAACAGACTTCTGACTTTAGTCTAAAACAGGTTTAGCTTTCAGTGGCCCAGTTTGTTCCTTCTAAAGAAAAGGTTTAAAACAGCCTGAAGTGACCTTAGGTAGCAGCCAAGTTTGTTTGCACTGCTCTGGTCCGCTTTGCAGTGTAAGACACGTGAAATAAAACATCTACCAAATGCCTGAACGTAAATACACAAAACAGCAAGAGCTATGATGCAAATTGTTATTTCCACAGCATGTCTTCATTTTTTCAGGGAGTACAATATGAATACTGTATTTCGCAAACATTAATTAAAATTAATTTAAAAAAAAATGTAGTCTGCATTGACCTTTTTACAAAAACTGATACCATGGAACGGTTTGATTGCCATAGTGGAGGCAATTTAAGGTCTTACCTTTATGGAAGCATCCTAAGAAACCCCTTTTGTTCTGAACTCTGTTGTTCTGAAGGCAGTTCAGATGCTCCAGCTTGTGTTTATTTTAAAGGCGTTAAAGTGTGTGTGTCAAGCAGAAAGATTTCTCTTTTACTCATTTACACGCTGCAGGCTTCACTTTATCCTGTGAGTTTCTATGACCGAGAAAAGTTTATGTATCCTGTGACAAAGTATTACATTTTAGATATATCCAAAGGTTGCAGGGTTTGTAATGCAGTGTTTGACCTCTGACCTCTTTATCCATCTCTCATGTAGAAGTCTGAACAAGCTCATCAAGGCTGCATTTATTTGATCAAAAATCAGTAAAATTATAAAAAGTATTACAAATTCAAATAATTGTTTTCTATTTTAACATATTTTGAAATGTAATTTATTCCTGTGATGTGCAGCTGTATTTTCAGCATCATTCCTCCAGTCTTCAGTGTCACATGATCTTCAGAAATCATTCTAATACGCCGATTTGCTGCTCAAGAAACATTTCTTATTATCATCATCAATGTTGAAAATAGTTTTTGCTTTCTCATATCTGCGTGGGAACTCATTTCATGTGCATTTTTTCAGGATCCTTTGGTTTGTGTTTCAAGTCTTTTGTAACATAAATCTTTTTGGTCACTTTTGATTGATTTAATACATCCTTGCAGAATCATACTGACCCTATATTTTTGAATTTTTTTGAATATAGTTGGATCTATCATATCATTAGCCTGGAGGTATATCAGGGGTTAAAATGTTCTCCTTGCATCCCAAAGGTCCTTATTTCTAACCCTGCTAAAGGATGATTCATGAACTGAAATGTTGCTCAGTTACCTAATCACCACTGTGTCCTTGAGCTCCAGTAAGTGTGCTAGGTGTCAATGCAATGCTAAAATTGCTTAAAGGATTAGTTCCTTTCAAAAATAATCTTCTAACATTATTTAGTGCACCACATATTGATCTAAACCAGTGTATTTCATAATTCAAAATTAACCTCTTCTTCTCCATTCTAGCTCTCACATTCATATTTCAAGACATCCATCAACCTCCTGCTCTTCCCCAATTATGAACACATGCTCTCTAAAATGTATGTGCCTCCGTATAGACCCTCAAACACTCCTGCATTACTGCTTTAATGGAAATTCGCTGCACTTGAGACTATTAATAAAACATATCTCTCTCTCATACTGCTATAGCCACATGACTGCTGTTGCCCTTCAACAAACTGTGCTATAAAAGGATTGTGTGTATGAAAGGCCAGAAAACAGAAATAGACTCCTTGGATAACAGAGCAAACCAACGGCGCCGAAGGCCTGTAGTGTCACACCTGCAAAACCTCTGTATTTATCTTTCATCCTGTTATCTTTCACCTTTTCAGACTTTGCAGTGCAGAACTTCAATGCAAAATTAAGTTTTGATAGCTTCTTTAAGTATTGATGCACTAGAAGCTGGTGCAATTTCAGCGCAAAAAAGGAAGTGCAGTGATTTCATCATTTCTCTTTACACATTCATTGGGATTTTGTTGAGCAACTCATTGAACTGTCTGAGCACACTGTGATCAAGTGAACGGCGAGAACTAGGTCTTAAACAAGTGGTCAACTGACAGGGGTTTATTATTGAGTGTGTTTACAACAACTAAACACTCAGTTTATTTAATAAACCCGAAAACAGAAAACTATTAGATGTGGATTGATCTTGTTTTCTCTTGTTTTGATGTCAAAAGATAAACACAATGCACACAATGCATGCACACATTGAATAAACCAGTTACGTTGTTTACATGCAGAGTGGAATTGGGGTAAAGGCCACAAATCTACATGTGCTGATTGTTTTTCACAGATTTTATACTACCAGTCTGTTTGTAATAATTGCATTAACTTGATTAAAAAAATGCATTAAAAAATGAAATATTGTGAAATAGTATTGAAAATAAAATAAAATTTACATATTTATTTGTATATATAGTTATTAATAATGTTTATTATTATCAATATTGAAAACATTTGTGTTGCTTAATATTTGTTTTTTCCAAGATGATTTTTTCTTTTAATGAATAGAAAGTACAGAAAAAAAACTAGAAATCTAGAAAATAGAAATCTTATGATCACTTAATTTTTTTTTTTATCCCTTACCCTGAACTTTTGAATGGTAGTTCATTATGGTTGCATCAAAAACAGTTATTTTAAATAGTAATAATATTTCACAATATTACTTTTTTGTACTGTATTTTTTGTTAAATAAATGTACACATAAGATATATTTATGATGATTAAGTGTGTGTATTTGTTTGTTACACTGTTTATTGTGGCACTGAAATGCAACACTGTCAGAAGCTTTGAACAAGATACTATTTTATCAGCAAACTCTCAGCACCTCTCAGCATGTTACATTAATACAGGAAAACAAACTGTCTTCTGTAAGCCACTGTTTATTATCTACACTCATGAACATTTTAATCAAATTAAACACCAAAGCCGAATTTAATTATGCACTTCAAACATTTAGAAAAAGTGTTTCTATTAAAATTAGACAGTGTAAAGAGACCACCCAGACATTTATAGGTCAGTCCAGATTCTAGAAATTAAAGCCTGTGTTTGTAGTTTGAAAATAAGGTTTTGAAATGATGGTTTATAGCTACAAATTACAGGATGCTTCAAAACTGGAGTGAATTGGCGTCCTAAATGTGTGTTTAGCGCCATCTGTCGGTTGTTTGTAGTAATTCAAACCTCACTGTCCTCCAGATGAGACCAAGGTCTAATGTTTGTGTGTCAGCTTTTAGAGAACATTTTATTCGAGTAGAGAACACTTTTGGGCTCTTGTAGGAATACTTGTAAATATTATTTTTAAAGGAATACTTCACCCAACTGGAACTTTTATTGAACTCACCCTCAGGGCATCCAAGATGTAAATTAATTAGTGCTGTCCAATAGATCGTCTGCAGTGAATGGGTGCCGTCAGAATGAGAGTCCAAACAGCTGATAAAAACATCACAATAATCCACAGCACTCCAGTCCATCAGTTAACGTCTTGAGCAGTGAAAACCTGCATGTTTGTAAGAAACAAATCCATCAACAAAGCATTTCAACTCTAAACTGTTACTTCTGTACTTTGTCCAGTGAAAATGATGTGCCCTTTGACATCACAATTCACTGACATGTTTGTTTAAAGCTTTTTTTGGACAGTTTTTCACTTGTAAACAGTGCTTGATCTGTGCATATTGCTCTCCTGCTTCAAATGAAACTACCTTTTCACTGAGTAAAGGAATATTATGCACAAAGAACTTGTATTTCAGCAGGAACCAACAGTTTGGCGTTAAAAAGGACTTGATGATGAATTAGTTGCTTACAACTAAGCAGCAATTTCGGTTCACAAAATGTTAATTAATAGACTGGAGTGGTGTGGATTACTTGTGGATTACTGTGATGTTTTTATCAGCTGTTTGGACTCTCATTCTGACGGCACCCATTCACCGCAAAGAATCCATTGCCAAGTAATTAATGTAATGCTACATTTCTTTAAATCTGTTCTCATGAAAAAAAAAAAATCTGGGTAAAGATTTTTTTCTCTTGCATTATGTATTCATTAGTTTCTAAAGAAAAGAAACAAAATAGAAATCTTAATTTAGGAATTAATTAAGCATTTGCTTTACATAAACTCTCACAAAATGCAATTATGTGAAAATTTAACATGCCTTTAGGTTTTACAGGCTGTCAAAACACTTTCATTGCTCCTGAAGCTCTGTGGCTGATAACAAAGGGAAAAAAAGCTGTAGATGATGTTTCTTTAAGAAGATGGTCCCTGAAATGGCCAACAACTTGAATGTATAACAGAATATTTATCTAAAAACATACTGCAAAAATCTCAAATGAGCATTTCATCCATGTATGTGAAAGTGTGTGCCGCTGCTGAAGAACATCATGTACCAAGGAGTTCTTGTAAGATGTTTTTTTTTCTGTTAATTGTTCGTTTCTGCAAGTTAGATCAGGAAATGACCTCATATAGGTATGATGTCATTGGTAAACATGTTCAGATGTGTCTTGAGGCTGCTGAGTGCAGTGGCCACACCTGTTACACTACGCCACAGGTGTGCTATTGTGACGATGAAAGCTACCCCTGGAGCTTTCAGTGACCATAAAAGAGTAGCAGGAAAATGGTTTACCAAGAAACCAACAGAAACAGGTTCTTTCTCACTTCAAAATGAATCTTTTAGGAAGAAAAAAAATGTTGTTGTTTTTTTTTTTCACAATGAGTTTCACTAATTAACTGTTCTTGATCTGGTCTTGCATTTACAGAAAGTAAAATATTTTTAAAATTGAGGATTGTGCGGCCAATAAAGGGAGTCAGACCCTGCAGCGCCCCAAAAACAAAACTGAACATGCTTTTTTCTATGATGAATACCTGGAGTAATCAAATATCTGTAATACTGTAAGGAGGCCAAAATAAAGTATGGGTAAAGCTTGCCCTGCGGGAGTGTTATTTCATTTACAGCAGAGGTCGGGTCATGCAGCAGCTGCTGGTAGACACAAGTGGAAACAGGTTAAGGTGATGATTAACAGGTCAGGGTTGGCCAGAATTAATATAAATGACATATTTACCGTGGTTCTCCAGCTGTTTCTACTTTACAGGGTCAACATCATTTTGAACAAAATTTTGTCAGTATATCAATTTGAAAATCTGAATCCCTTTTAATAATGATGAAGTAAATAAAACTTCAACTTTTAAACTATACATTCTTACATTTCCAGATGCTTTTGCTCTAACACCCCAAAATGTGGGCAAAAGTTAGACATCTGTTTTATATTTGAAGCAAACTGATTCACTGGATCATCAGTCAACTTTAAACAACTGAAGAGCATGAAGACATAACCTCACCGTGATAGGTGCAGACCCTTTCCATTGTGCAAAGTTTTATTTATATACATTTTAAATGTGCAGCAAATGATTTCAGACATTTTTGCTAAAGTCTGCCAGAAACGATGAACAGTACCCAAAAATTTCTGAGCCAAAATGTAATGAGTTTTTAGAATAACAATTTAATGTATGATTCACAAATATAACAAAACACAGTCATATTTGAGGTATTGTGCAGAGTGGTTATAGAACTAAACACAGTCTTTTGACTAATGTTAAACACAAGACTTGTTTTAAGAATTAAGGGGAAACTACTATTCTAAAAAGGTATTGAAAAATTCCCATTGGACGCCTACAAAATGACGCCACAATTAAACAACTCCAATCCGTGCAACCACAAGCTCTTTCTTCAAAAAAGCCTCATGTCTGCAAACCTGAACGCGCAAAATGATTGACAGGTAGAGGGCGTTCGTGATTGGGTGAAAAGGGTGTGTGTGTGTGTGTGTGTGTGTGTGTGTGTGTGTGTGTGTGAGAGAGAGAGAGACTCAAGTAGTTTGCAGTATACAAAGTTTCCGACTCTCAAAGTAGCACAGACATTTATTTGTCAGATAACAGAGAAGATGTATGATTGGTAGCTTATTTCAATACAAATCCCTTGGGCCTACAGAACATTTAAGGTCAGTTCTGGGATAGGAGAAATGTTTAACCTAAAAAAAAGCAAGAAAACCTACTATCCACTCCCTTAAGCAGCTAAGCTGCGGTTAAGAAATCAATCAAACTTATTAGTGAGTGTTACTGTATTATTAAGCTTGCAAAATAAGCTTCTTCTAAATATGGATTGGATGACTTGACCAGACTTGTTATAAGAGTCGGTTTGTATGTTGTATGCATGATGTGGACGGACAAGGTGGTGATTTGACTACATCATGTCAGTTTCGGTCAGAGGCACCATAGTACGTGATTTTGGGAGCTGTCGTATTATTTTACTGTGGTAGAGCGGTTTGCACGGTTCGCGCATGCGCGTCACCATTCCGATGAACTGTGGAGTAAGGTGGGTTGGTGGGGGGGTCGACAGCAGACTCTCTCATCCATGGCTGCGTAGAGTTTCAGCGCATGAGCGAGAAAAGAAAACTTGAAAACTATTTATTGTAAAAGTTGAAACGCGGGTTCGCACCGATTCGATGAATTTGGAAGCTCGCGATGGAACTTTTCCCTTCCAGACAGGAATCTGCGCGCGCGCCCGCCGCTCGGTCTTTCTGCGGACGCAGTGAAATGAATCAAATGCTATTGTGATGTAAAAATGAAGTCGGAAGCGAGCAAGGGCTGACAAACGGAGTTTAAAAGTGAGACCACTGCCCGGAAAAGTGGTACACGATATCAGATTTGACTGCTTATTTGCAAATGTAAATTTTTGAAAGGTTGGAAAAGTTGTGGTGTCGTCCCTTCAATCTGACTGGCAGGTAGGGATGTAAGGTAGGAGCTAGAAACAAGAATCGGGATCGTTGTATTACGCTGCGATTCCGAATGAAGTAAATCGAAGACATGACCCATCATATCATTAAAGTTTTGGCTGAGAAGAAACATCCTTGGACTGAGTTTATTGGCTGACTGAATAACTAACGTTAAGGGACGACCTCGTCCATTCTTTCCCCCAACATTCCAGCGATGGATAATAGTTTTCCAGGCAGCAACAGTGCCGTGATCCAAAAGGGAAAGTTGGTGTTCGTCGAGGCTCAGTTGCAGGGTGGAGCGCCCTGGGGTTTCACGCTCAAAGGTGGGCTTGAACACGACGAGCCCTTAATCATATCGAAGGTAAAGTCTCTCCTTTCTCACCTGTCTTTCAGATGATAAATGTCTGTGTGTCTGTCACCTGAAGCCCTCAGAGGGTCAGAATGTGTCCGTCAGCATGTTATCCTATACGCCTGAGAGAAATATAGTGAAAGATCCTTGCTTTGTGGCTGGAAGTGAAATTGAAATAGTGAACTTAAGATGCAAAAGAGCGTGTTACATTTATTTAAACACTCAAGTCACACTTAAAATGTTGGAAATGTCATTGCATTAGATAACAAAATGTCAAATTAAGTGGCAACATATGACACAAGCACACTTTTCAAGCAAAACATTTAACATAAAGAACATTTGTACACCATTACGCTGTTTAAAATGAAGACAATCAGTATTTCAGCACTTTATGTTAGTGGGATGTGTTTATAGATGTGGTTAATGTGATGACTACATTGGTGATTAAGATTATTTTGGTGTGGAAACTTGTGATCTTATTGGTTGCTGGTCTTTGGATCAACATCAGTTTTATCAAACAATCATAGTCCTAAACTCTGGCCCTTTCCCATTCAGTCTGATTGATTGATGTTAATCCACGGTTACTGACACAATTAATGTTCCATTTTTGTGTCAGTTAGATTAAAACTTATTGTAAAAATGGTTCTGAAAAGTGACTTTAGTTAGTTCTGAGAAAATATATCCTGTTTGCAGATGCTGCCTAGTTTTATACTGCATTTCAAATGCAATGACATTCTGATATTTCAAGTGTCAAATATGGTTTGGGATAAATCTGGTTTATTAATGTGTAAAAGTCATATTATATAATCAAATAATGCATTCATTGAAATATATCTCATATTATGCATTCCACATATGAAGGTCACTTTAGGTGCAGTGTAGACCCCAGGGTCCGAATGTCACACACACTTCTTAATGAGAGGGAGCGTCCTTCAGGCATCTAGACCGTAATTGCTGAGTACAGGGTCAGATTCTTGGTGTGACACCAAGACCAGCGTGAGTAACAGATTTTGACCTGCTACATTCATAAAACAGTTTCACATGCTCCTGTTGAATTCTCCCACACGGCTGGAGCCCAAGCATTAAAAATAATAGGCATCAGAATTCTAGATTCTATTGTAGTTCTGTAAAGCTCAGCTTTGGTGTCCATTTGGGTAAACTTGAGTTAAACTGAATCGATTCTTGAAGGGGAATTTATTCTTTCTTGGTATAATGGAATAATTCTTTTTCTGTATAAACGTAAATGTAATTTATGCTTTTAGATTTATTTTTTTATTTTTTTGCCAATGTAGAAGTTGGTGGGGATCAATGCATCAATGTTGTTACATTTCTCAGGTTGGTTTTTTAGGTGTTGCTTGGATTTTCTGGGTGGTTGCTAGGTTCTAGGTAAACTTGTGGTCACATTTACTTCTATTCAGCAATTTTTCACTGGCAAAATCCAGTCATTTTAATAGGAATCCACACAATCACAAATAATGTGAGGGCAAAAGATTTCTCCATAGGTTCAGATTGGTCATGGGCATATGTCACATTGACAAATAGAGATCTGCTTAGTTTGAAAGTGATTTCTTAAATCTTGAATCTTTATGTGGGTTGCCCTTACATCAATCACTGTTGACAATAGACAATGGGCTTTTTTGACAAAATTTTGGTAATGTGACCTAGATATTATCTCTGATATTCTCATCGCTAGATAGCTTGGGTCCCTATTGAAATATGGGTTTATGAGACAGTTATCACCTGTTACATTGATCAAGATTTAAAGTATCATTCAAGTTTGTATCAAAAGTGGGGTGGCTACTTGTATACTTCAGTTCATTAACCATAATTATTAGCAGTAGTTATGGGGATGATTTTCTTGCTAGTGGATCATTAGGCCATTTGTATGGAGAATTAATTGGAGATTCCAGACCCATGTACTTTTTTGTCTTAGAAACATAACCAATTACCTTCACAGCAAGGAAAAGTAAGCAATTGCAATGAAGCTTGTAATAAAGTTAGCAAGTTTCTACTGAAAAGAGGCATTCTAATGTTCTCTGGTTCTCTAATTTCTAATGAAATCTGGTGTTTTCTAATGGTGCTTGCTTGGTGACAAATTTGGAACTTCTGTCATATTTATCAGAATGGATTCATCTATTCAGGTCTGAAGTGTCGGTCCAGACTCTAGACTGGTGGTTAATCCCTGATCTTGTGATCAGAATCAGCTCTTTTGCACTGTAGTGGATCAGTACCGATCAGTCATGTCATCTAATCAGTGCACTGCAGTCAGTGAGACACATGGGAATGAATGAAAAAACCCCAGAGAGTGATTAGGCCTCACAGGAGAATTCCTATTTTATTCTCTTTTATTTAATTTCTGACTTAAATGTTGAGGAATTCTGTCATAGTTGACCCAGAGGAGGTAAGGCTATATCTTTAAAGAATAATGTAGACTAATTGTTGGCATCAAAGGGGTTAAACTCATTTCCCTTGAGATTGATAAGAGTTTTATCACTCTTCAAACTTGTGTATGAGTGTGTATGTGTGAGTTTTAGCTGTACAAGAGATTACGAACCCTTGAATCATACCAGAGTCAGCATGCAGCAGGATGTCTGTGGTAGACGGCCAGTGATCATTGACGGGGAACTACATTGGTTTTCTGGGAAGGGAAAAAAAGAACATAATTAGACTTGACATGACCTTCAGCAGGTGAAGTTTCACTCCTGAAACTGAACAAAAATCTCTAAACTGGTTTTGTGACTATTCCTGGAAGATCTCATGTAGGAATATTAATTTCCCCAGGCTTAACTTTCCTGGGATTTTAAATGTGTAATTTATCTGATTTCTAGAGTCATGAGCTTTAGTGTGGTTTTCATGGACTCCAGAACTATTGTTTTTGGCAAAAACCCAACACTTAGGCTCTGTAGTCTTCTTAAGTTGCTACCTCGTTCTTTGGGAATTGATATTTAACTTCTTCAGATCAGTGTTTTGGTTTCCAGATTGTCTGAAGCATTGATACATACATGAAACTAGAGAATTAGAGAATCTGTGGTGCTTAAAAGTTCCCCCAAATCAGTGTACAACCATTTATACCTGTATTTTATTGGTTATGTGAACATCGTCCCAATTTGTATATAAAAATCTTGATATAAAAAGTTTATTTGATTAACATGCATTACTGAATTTGTTTAGGGGTGTTTTTTTAAACCGTGAGAAATTTCCAGGGATTTTAATAACAAAATGTATCCCATTTGTACAGTGATGAGATTAAGTGTGGTTTGCATGGACTCAATAATGAATGTATTAAAAAAATAAAAAAATAAAAATTCATTTTATACAGTGTGGTCTTCTTAATTCTTTGGAGACTGATATTAAAGTTTTTTTTTTAGATAATTGTTTTGGTTTTTAGGTTTTTGGAGCATATGCATAGGCTACATGAACTAGAAAATTCAGAATAAAAATCTTTGTGGAGATCAAAGTACTACTAAAAAATAACGTAAACCACTTTTTAAGATACCGGTGTTTTATTGGTTAAGTGAACCTTGTTCCAAATTTTCGGTTTACAGCTTGATATGAAAGGTTAATGTGATTAAAACACATGGCTCTGTTTGTTTGGAAGTGTGTTTTTTTTTCTTAAAGAGGGAGTGATTCTTGGATGGAAACAGGCAAAAGCAGAGGAGATCCCCGTTCTGCCTTATTTGGTGCTCTGGATTTCTGATTTTGAGTAATGTCCTCTACTGCCCGACTCCAATCTCTCTAGCCTCTCAGAAAAACAACACAAATATCCAGATAGTTTGTGGATTTGCTGCTGCCATGACAGGGATCCCATAGCTTGTGCTCTCCTGCGTTTGTGTATACAGTACCTGTTGTGTTCAACTGCATAAACAGGAATTTATTACAATGATGTTTTCTGCTTGCAAATAGATGTTTCCAAAGCATGATGATCTGTGCACCGTACACCCACCATCCGACCCTAAAAGTGTAACTTGGAACCGTATACCACAGCAAATTTAGACTATCTTGAATTCAAAGATTACATCCAGATTGCATAAACCCTTTGGCTGCACCAAAGTTTACATTGTATTTGTCCTAAATAGCATGCAATATTAGGGTTAAGTAGTCCCAAGTCAAAATACATTGAAGACAGTACGTCAAAGGTACTGCATACTGTTTCTGTTGCATTTTGAAGTATGCATTTGTGTGAATATTTAGCCAGAGACTGAAATAGTGGCTGAGATTTATCTACTTTGAGATTATTGAAATGTTTATTTAAATAAGACTGATTTAAAGAGAAGTAATAATGAATTGTATCTTGATGCAAATGCAAAAAGTACAAAGTATATTGTAAATAAACAATATTTTTTCAATACCAATACCAATCAAAAGATATGGACTGCTAATAATTTTTTAAGTCTCTTCTACTCACCAATGTGGCATTATTTTTTATATAAAATAAAATATTATTTATTTTATGTGATCAAAGCTGTAATTTCAGCATCATTACTCTAGTCTTCATTGTCACATGATTCTTCAGAAATTATTCTAATATGTCAATGTGATTCGCAAGAAACATTTCTTATTATAATAGCGTTGCTGCTTCATATTTTTGCGAAAATCATGATACATTTTTATTTTCAGGATTCTTTGATGAATAGAAAGATCAGAAGAGGTGCATTCATTTAATGCATCCTTGCTGAATAAAAGTATTATTTATTAACCCACAACTTTTAACAGTATTGTCCTTTAACATCACCTACAAAGAACATACTTACTTATTATACATAGAATTAGTATTTGATTTGGAATGCAGTGGTATATTTAAGCTTCAGCCAGAATGAAGCAATCTGTACTTGTCTCCACAGGAGACGTACTTCATCTTCCTGTAGTTTGTCCCGTGAGCGTGAGCTAACAAACTGCTGTGGTTTTGGTCTGATGCAGTTCTTTTGTGCAGTAATGTGTGTTGCGCTGAATAGCGTGCTTTCTGTTGCGTGCTGTAGAGCAGTGTCTTGTTTTCAATGGTGAGTAGTGTGTTGTGTGTCATAGTGAGCTGTGAAGTGTGTTGTGCTGAATAGTGAGCAGGACACAAACAACAGCCACGGCCATTCACTCCCCCTTTAAGAGCTTGTCACCATTACCACGGCAACAATACGGCCCTGGAGCGCGGTTAAGACGCCCGGACGAAACCGGAGATAAGGAGGAAGGATGAAGAGGAGCACTAGGCCTTGAGAGCTGCTCTTATCTGGGGAGCGAGACAGAGAGACAGTGACGGACGAAAAGGGTGAGAGGGAGAGATAGAGTGAAGTCTCGAGACTTACGGGTGGTGTAAATGTCACCGATGGGTTTCTTTCAGCACTTCACACTCAGATCAGCTCTTGAGAGAGATGGGAGTGTGTGTGTGTGTGTGTGTGTGTCAGTAACTGTTGGTGGATGGATCTGCCTGGCTGTATCCCAGTTCGCATGCTATCTGTCCTAAACAGTATGCAAGATTAAAATTGTAAGTGCATTGATTGTTTCATGCTTTTTTTTAAATATGGAAGACATTTGTGATACTCTTTCAATTTTATTTGTATTTTTACTTGTAGATAATGGGGTTCTGTAGGTTCAGAGTATGAACTTTAAAGTTAATAATGGATTTTAAGCTAATGCATGCATATATATATATATATATATATGTGTGTGTGTGTGTGTGTGTGTGTTTGTGTGTGCTCTAATATACATTCAAATGCAAACAATATGTATAGTAACAGTACAAGGGGTCAGAGATATCATGATGCAATTGTATCGACAACGTTTCTTGAAAAAAGTCACTGTATTTATTTAATAAAAGGCTGTATTTATTTAATAAAAAATACAGTAATATTTTTTAAATATTATTACCTTTTAAAATAACTTTTCTGTGTGAATATATTTTAAAATGTCATTTATTCCAGTGATCAGTGCTGTATTATCAGTATCATCAATATCATTAATATCCTTATGAGTCATTTTTAATATGCTGATTTCTTATTATCACCATTGTAGAAAATGGTTAATATTTGCTTAATGCTTTTTTTTTTTTTGTATAAAAAGTGATGCATTTCTTTAGAAAGTTCAAAAGAACAGCATTCCTTTGAATGCCTTTACTGACACCTTTGATCAACTTGACGATTGCTTGCTTAATGAAAATATTTAGGTCTTTAGAAAGAGCTGTAAAGTTTACCTGAAAAGGACATACTTGCAATACATAGTAATAATTAGTATGTGATTTAGTATTCAGCTTTAATTTTGTCTAAAAACTTAAGCTTTTTTTTTTTTTATAACTGTTTTTAAGATAGTTCACCCAAAAACGCAAATGACCCCATGACTTAATCACCCTCAAGTCATCCTAGATGTATGACTTTTTTTCTTTCAGAAGAATACAAGTGGAGTTATATAAAAAAATGTCCTGGTTCTTCAAAGTTTTATAATGCCAGTGGTTGAGATTTTAAAGCCCAAAAAAGTGCGTTCATCCATCTTACAAAAGTACTCTGTGGGATGAATTAATGCCTTCTGAAGTGAATCAATGCATTTGTGTAAGAAAAATATGCATATGTTAAACTTTATAAACCGTAGTCTCTAGCTCTAGTCGTGTTCCAGCGGATGATGTAGGACACAGGCGTAAGCTCCGGTGAGAAATGAAGGCAGAAACGCAGAGGAGAGAGCAAAATAAAACACTGTCACGAATTAGAAGTACAAACCTAAAAATGCCGTAGGATTTTGATACAAGCCAAGAGGAGACTTCTTTGCCTTTGATGTAAACAAAACTTGGTTCTCACGAGACTAACATATTCTCACCAGAGCTTATGCTAGACCTATGTCCTACTTCATCCACTGGAACGCCACTTTCTCGTGTACGTGCGAACGGCAATTAACTAGAGATTATGGCTTATAAAGTTTTAAATATGGATATTTTTCATACACAAACATACTGCTTCACTTCAGAAGAATAACTTCTTCATTAACTCCCAAGAGCCATGGGGAGTACTTTTCATGATGGATGGATGCACTTTATTGTACTTCAAAATCTTGACCACGATTCTTTGCTATTAATAAAGGAAATTTATTTTTAAGAAAACTCCGATTGTATACGTCTGAAAGAAGAGAGTCATAAACACCTACGATGGCTTGAGGGTGAGTAAGTCATGGGTTAATTAAAATTTCTAGGTGAACTGTGCCTTTCGATAAACAGAAAGTTCAAAACAACAGCATTTGTCTGAATTAAAAATCTTTTGTAGCTTTATGAATGCCTTCACCATCATCACCTTTGATCAATTTAATGCATTCTTGCTGAATAAATGTACTTCTTATGAACTAGCATAAGATAATATATTTTATGTATTAATTTTTTTTTTACTGTAGTTGAACTACAAATGCTGCTTCCCAAACCCTGATATTTACTGCATACTGCAATAAAACAACAACAAAAATCTGTTGCCACTCTGAATAATATACAGTGGTTTTATCTTCTTCCAAACATCTCTTTTCTCTCTGACCCCCCACACTGTCCGTACCCCTTCATCTTCTCCTTGAGAGCAGGCAAATACAGAGCAGGATAAAGCCCAGGCCTCTGGCAAAGACCCAACAGAGCGAGCGGAATGTCAGCAGCGGAATTCTCAAGAGCCTGGACAACAACAAAAGAAGAGAGATGATCAAAAAAAGCCCTACATAGCAATTCCAACCGTCCTGAATACTGATTCAGCCTCTTCTGTGGAGCTGCTCTTTTATTCGTCCGTTTCAGAATGCGCCGTTTTGTTTACAGTGTGGCGGCGAAAGAAGACGAGCTAAGAGTGACCTGAACCCCAGGAAGTCGGGGGTTAAAATAAGGTTAAGAGAATTAGACGCTTTGTTCAGTTACATATTAATGGATTCGTTGTCACTGGCTTGGCAGCACATCCACAATTTAACACTCCTATTGACGGCCCCGGGGCCGAGTGTTAAGTAAATCTCCACTAGCCGTCTTTTCTTTGAGACACCGGGCTTTATGCTCTATAACCAGTGAAAGGGAAGACAAGCTTGCTCGTACGATTATTCTGAATATGGCATGATCTGAATGCTGTGAGGAAGCGGCTCATGGTGGGCTTTTGAGAGCGAGTGTCGTCAGGAAAGAGCCAGACGAAAGACGGGTTTTAACAGGAAACGACAGACAATTGGGGATGATTTCCAAATGTGCGTCTTTAGAAGGAGAGTGAAATGCTGGTTTGTTCTGCATGTTATCTTGAAAGGGCTTCCTGAAGGACTTATTTTGTTTGGCACTGATTGGTCTGCTGTTAGGGAATGTTAACAATAAACCAGAGGTCGAAGCTTATTCTTTGGTGGAAATCACTTGGGTGTCCACCTGTATGTTATGTTTTGTAGGTTGTTAATCATTCAGCAGGCACTTTTTGGCTTAAGGTTGTTTGCATGGTCAGTCCCAAAAGTTCAGTTTTACTTTAGTATAATTTGTGTATCATTATATTATTTTATTTGGAATTAGTTTATTTATAGATTTGTAATTTTAATGTTTTACAAATTTTGTTACATGCTTGTTTTTATTTTCATTTCTTTATATTTCTGTTTAGCTTTATTTTAATTCTAGTAATTTTAGTACTTCAACTACAACTAAAAACAAATTTTAAACTTAATTTTATACTTATTTTTATTTTTATATTAAATATAATAATTTTATTTCGGTAGTTTTCAATGTAAAAGTTTTAAAATGAAAATTTTGTATTTTTTCATTTTTGTTTAAACTTTAGTAATTTAGTTTATAATTTTTTTTCATTTTATTAATTTTTAAACTTTATTTTTATCGTAAATTTAGTTTGTGCTTTTTTAATTGTTTTTTTATTTGCTTTTTTTATTGTATAAATAATAATTTTTTTGTATTTTTTATATTCATTATTATTATTATTATTATTTAAACTTTAATTTAAGTTATTTTAGTACTACAATATAACTTGCCAGGGAAATATTTCAAATTTCCTTTTTTTTAAGTTTAGGTTTTTTATCTAATATATTTATTTTTAAGTTTAGGTTTTTTATCTAATATATTTATTTTGTTGTTTTTTCAGATTTATTTCAATTACTGAAAACAAGTAATTAATTTGTTGTTCCAGAACCATAATTTTTTTTTTTTTTTTTTTTTTATCACATTCTCCAAAAAATGTCCCATTGAGATATTTAAAGCTAAGGTAAAAAAAATGTATCATTAAATGTATCTTAATATAGTTGCAAAGAAACTCTATTTAAACTTCTTTGACGCAATCACAAGATCACACAAATGCAGACCAATCCTCTGAACTGTTATTGTACACATATACATAAACACATAGGTTTCCACGGGGAATATTTTACTGTCACACCACAGGACTTTTCTTTAGCGTATTGGAGATCCATCATCAAAACAATTACTCCTGAATCACTCAGTACCTGCTTTCAAGAGTTCAAGAAAAGAGTCTATTAACCGATCTTATCGAACCGTTTCAGTCTTTCTTTGTACAGAGCGAGATGCTATTAGGGATTTACAGAGGTTTCTTTGTGTTTACAATATCTAAACATTACATTTCCTGCGCGTGAATGCCCTGTGCTCAGTGTATTATTTAGGAAAGTGCTCTCAGGTTCACAATGACATTATATTGTCTGGATGCTGTTGAGCTTTCTGTAACGTGGGACTCCATCCTCTGTCCGACCCGGACAAGAGATTGTGTGACCAAAATATTAGTGTCTAGAGACTCTGCGAGTGTGTAGGCGTAAAGGTCCAAAGAAAACATTCTCTGAATTCTGGGCGGTTTTCACTGGGGGCTCGGAGCGTCCATGTGGTTTTAATTTAGTTCGTGGAGCCCTCGTAGCCTCTATCTGTTACCACACAGAGCGCTCACGGTCTGTTTGTGTGTGTTTTCTTAACGTCCCGCAGGTAGAGGAGGGCGGGAAGGCGTCTCAGTTACAGCACCCCCTGCAGGCCGGAGACGAGGTGCTCCTCATTAATGAGGTGGAGCTGAGCGGATGGAGGCAGGAGGCAATATCTCTTGTTAAAGGATCGTACAAAACACTGCGGCTCACTGTGCGAAGGTAAGACCAAAAACAGTTCACTTCAGTCCCATAATGCTCTTTGGCTGTTATTTATTTATTTTTAATTGAATGCACTTTTTTTTAATTTTGGCTCTTCTGACTCTTCTGCTCACCAAGGCTGCATTTTATTGACCAAAGATACTGTAAAAATTGTGAAATATTATAAAATAAGTATTTTTTATTTGAATATATTGTGAAATGCAATTAATTTTTTTTGTGATCAAAGCTGAATTTTTTAGCATCATTTGCTGCTTAGGAAACATTTCTTGATAATGTTGAGAACGGTTGTGCTGTTCCATATTTTTGTGGAAACCAATACTTTTAGGATTTATATATACATCAAAAGAGCAGCATTTATCTGAAATGTCTTTTACTGTAAGTTGAATGTGTCCTTGCTGAATAAAAAGTATTAATTTCTTTACAAAATCGTTTTGAGCTCTATAACTATTCAATGGTAGTGTATGAAAAGATCGTTTCTTGTCTATGTAGGTTATTTATTTATAATATTTTACTGACAGCATATCAGAGCTGTAGATCCTGAAATAGCTTTTTTGGTTGATCATTTCGAAATGAGTCTTTCCTCATTCTTCTCACTCACGCTGGTGGAGCAGTAGTGTATTAAATATGTCATGCTCAACAATCAGATTGGTTGATGTTTGAACAGAACATTTAGAAGAACATCAGCTGAATTCAGTATTAATGTGGCACTACTAACCATAAAGTTTACGTGAACTAGATTTCAGCATTTTCTAATGGCACTTACCAATGCAAAGTCCTGTGCAACAATGCAGTACAGTTGTACAGCGGTTTTTAAAAACACTCCTGTGGATTTTACCGGGTTTTGTGGCATTGCTAAGTGTTTTTCAACTATTTATAGAATATTTATGTTGCAATATAAAATACAGCTTTGATCACAGATATTAATTAGATTTCATAATATATTTAAAAAAAAAGTTCTTTTAAATTTTAATATTTCTTAATATTACTGATTTTACTGTATTATGATCAAATGAAAGCAAGCCTTGTTGAGCAGAAGAGACTCTTTCAGAAACACTACAAATCTAAATTATTCAAAACTTTTGACTGGTAGTGTATAAATGTCTATACACTATATATAATTTCTTTTCTTACTGTTTTTTGGTGCTGATGCTTAGTCATGATCATGACGATGTGATTTAGGAATTGCAAACAGAGGGCTGTTATGTAATTGTCACTTTATCTCAGCTTTATCAATCCGTCCTTTTCGCTTGGTTTGTTTAGTTTGCATGTGGTCATGCTTTACTGTGCTGGACCTGCACAAACTAGCCTGGCTCTGCCGTTATCAGCATGACTGCAGCAGTGTGGATGTGTTTAACACCATTAAAAATAGAAAACGCTTCCCTTCTGATAAAGTCACACATACGGGTCTGATGCTGTCTTTGTGTGCTGCCATTAGATCCCTGGCCTGTTAACCCGTTGAAAGCATGAGTTTTGTTTTGAGAGCACACGTGAGGGATGCTGGACACATGATACGGGCCTGAGATACAGGTGAAACTGGCAGGTGTGGAGCATTGCCATGGTGGCAGGTGGATGTGTGAGGCGAGGCCTCTAGGGGGCGGGGCTGAGCAGAGTCAGTCTCCAGAGAGAAACACACACACACACACACACACAGTCACACACTCAGATATACGCACCGCTGAGGACACAAAGACGCCTGTGTTTTCTCACAGGAGTGAGCAATGCTGTGTGGTTGAGAGCATCACATGTGACACAATGATCTGTAGTAGTTCAGAGCTGCAGTTCTGAAGAACTCTTCAGCCGGATGATTCACATATGATTGTGAAAGATTTCCAGGGATTCTTCAAGTATGTACAGAAGGGTTAACTGATTACATTTTGATATATTTTGTTTAATTTTGGGAACAATGTTGAAGACTGTCTGTACAATTAACTTTGTTCTTATATATATCTTATAAGAATATATTCTTTGTTTCACAGCAAAAAGAAAGCCATATAGTTGTGAAAGACATGAGGATGAGTAAATAATGACAGGAATTTCAATATCGAATATCCTTAAAAAGTTCTTTAATGCATTTGACTTAAAAAAAAATGATATTCTGTTAAATAGTTTTTTTTTTAAACAAGTAAAAAATGACAAAGAATTTAATTAAAAACTGACCTTTATTTATTTGTATTTGAGACGTGCACCACTATTTCTCTATATATTCTTCAGAAAATGTCTTAATTTTTGTGTTTTAATTGTTTTGGAATAACTGGTTATTTAAATTAAAATGTATTTATTCTGTTTTTTTATTTTTTATTAATTTGTTTATTTACATGCTGTTAGTTCTTAAAGTACAATTAATTTAATTCAATTACAATTAATTCAATTACAATTATTTCTAGATCTCTGTACTATGCAGTTGCAATTGTTTTAAGAATTAACAGCATATAAATATTTATTTATTTATTTATTTACATTCTTTTAATTTATGCTTAATTCTTTTAATCATCCTTAAAATACAGTAAATGCAACTACATAGTAAAAAATCTGGAAAATGAAAAATGTGCAGTTACAAGTACGCTATTTTAAGGATTAACAACATGTAAATATTTATTTATTCAGTTATTTATTATTCATTTATTTACATTCGTTTCTTAAAATAATTGCATCTGCATAGTAAAATAGAAAAATAGGAGAAATTTGAAATTTCATTTAATTTTAAAAACTAAGGGCATGTAAATAAATAAATAAAATTAACTGAATAAAGAAATATTTATTTATTTGTATTTATTCTTTATTTTAATTTAAAAAGAGACAATGCACATTAATTAATATTTTTTTAATTAATATCTGGAAAAAAAATAGTTCTTAAAATTCATAAAATAAATAAATAAATAAATAGGCTATGTTTCCAAAGTACAGTATTCTCCTCCTTATTTCGAGAGCAAGTGTGAGTCTTTGGCATGGGGCGACAATGACATCAGACACTGTAATTTACACAGTTAGGTGCGCACACACACACACACACATACAAGGCCCCTCTCAGCCTGGATAATGCTGTAATAATGGGAGGCATTGTGTCTCACCTGGTTGTGTGAGGCCGGTGTTGGTGTCACGTTCACCCAGACTGACTCCAGATCAGAGGTGAAAGAGCACACAGCCAATCCCAGGTACTGAGACGGAAAGAAGGAAACAAGATGTTGGGAGGAGATATTGAGGGCAAACTCAAAATGAAGCTACAATCTGATTGGCTGTCTTTATGGTGTTGTTCAGCATGGCGGGAAATGGCATTGCTTTCAGGGTCATTCCAGGCTTCAGCTGAAAAATTTCTCATTTCTGATGTGGTTTCAAGCTTGTATGACTTTATTTCTTCTGTGGAGGATTAAAGAAGATATTTAGGATATTTTGAAGAACGTCTTAGTGTTCTTTGTCCATACAATGAAAGTCGCTGGGTTAAACATTGTTTGGTTTCCAATATTCTTGAAAATATCTTCTTTTGTGTTAAGCAGAAGAAAGAAAGTCCTACAGTTTTGGAAGGTTTTATGGATGCTTCTGAGTAAAATCTAGTTGATGGATTCAAAAGAAATATGGTAAAAACAGTAATATTGTGAAATATTATTACCATTTCAAAGAACTGTTTTCTATTTGAATATATTTAAAATTTTAATTTATTCCTTTGATCAAACCTGTATTTTCAGCATCATTACTCCAGACTTCACATGATCCTTCAGAAATCATTCTAATATACTGATTATACTGATGTTGAAAACAGCCGTTGCGCTTAATATTTTTCTGGAAACCATGATGCATTTTTTCTTTTCAGGATAATTTGATGAATATAGAGCTCAAAGATCTGCATTTATTGGAAATAGAACTCTTTTGTTGCAATTTCTTCCGACCAATTGAATGCATCCTTGCTGAATAGAACTACTAATATCTTAAAAAAGAAAACTTCATACAGAATACAAGAGTGCTGTCATAAAAGCTTAGCAGTGAAACACTGTCTGGTGAAGGAGGATGTGGATTTAAATACAAGTCCGGAGGTCAATCATTGGTGGGAAGGAGGGAAAAGAGCACAAAAGAAAGCTACACACACTCTTGGTGACTCCAGGTTTCCCTCAGATCCCTTTCCTCGGGTCGTTTTCTGTGTTGACTCTGTTAAGCCTCGTGTGATCTCTCTTGCCTGACAGAGTCAAGTCTCAAAGACTTATCTAACAAGCCCGACTTTAGTCTGAGCAACAGCTCTGAGGGACCCGGCAACGGTCGCCGTGTGGCCTATGACATCATCGCCTCACCATTCGGGAAGCGTTATTCAAGAGAAAGGACTTGGGACTGTGTGTCAAAGGCGGAAGCTGTCGGAGAAAGTCAGTTGCCGCGCATGTTAAAGTGATGTGCAATTGACACGGCACTTCATGAGCCACCCGGAGTCCAAAAAAACGTGGAGATCTTTAGTCACGTCCAGCGGAAAACAAACCTAAAGCCTCTTACAGCTGATTAACAACTTTTAAGAGCGCTGATTCAAGCTCACGTGAAAGCTTGGAGGGATCAGGTCTCAGTCCAGATTAGATGAAGGATTCAGAGGCGTTTGCTGAATCAGACAGGTATGTAAAACATGAGTGACTCACAATGGCTTGTGTTCAGGTTTTGCATGCAAATATAATATTTTTTTAGGTATAGTCCTGTCCTAAAGGATGTTATTGCCCAGATTTTGCTCCATCATTAAAATGAAGCATGTATTTTCAGCACCACTAGTGGCAACAATCAGAATTGACAGAATAATGACTGTTTTCGAACAGGTTTACCAGACTCACCCCTTGTCTTCTATTGGTTGTACCTGAAACCCACACTATTTGTTAAACTAATGATCCTATTTATAAAAATGATGCAGGGTTTACATATTTTGGTGAGCCAACCTGCAGGTTAGTTACCTCAAACAAACAAAAAAAACGTAAAAAAAATAAATAAATAAAACATAAAAAAAACCATTTGCATTTTCCTTTTGATTTATTGTGGAAAATAAGCTCTGTGACCAACAAAAGTTTACTATTCTTATACATTTTGTGATCATCCTAACTTTTTTGTAATATATTTTTCAATCCTTATTTAAATAGTTAAGAATAGATTAAGAATAATAAGAATAGTTTAGAATAGTTTGCAAGAGTGTGAATATAAAAACAGCAAGTTCATAAAAGGGGAGATGAGTTATTCTGTTCTGATGTATTTTATGTCGTGGAAAAAAACATGAAAATCTCTTGAGCTTGTGTTCACCATTACTGTGGATATCATAGAAACCTATTGCATTAATTCTGACATCTCTTCAGTTTCTGGTTCTGTCTCTTGTAGATTCTCTCTTCTCCTTCGTAACCTGTTTTATGAGAGAGAGAGAGAGAGAGAGAGAGACATTCTTACTGTTAAAACAGAGAGCCTGTCTCAACGTGACACTTAGGAACGCTGTAAATATTTAACATTGTATTGTTAAATGATGCTTATGTGCCAAGAGCTTAACTTCTTGCTCTTTCTCTCTCTCTATCTACTTTATTCTTTCTCATCTCATTGGAAGACTTATTACAGGCATCAGAAACACAAGATATATCAGGAATGGATACCATCTTAATTTACTGAATAGTGCACTGTATATTCTGCCAGCTAAATTTTAAAATAGCATGTGAAAGATAATGCAGTATGCGACAATAAATGCTGGTTTGCGTTCATATCAAGATCAAGTCCAATGTATTTGTTTAGTGCTTATTACAATACAGGAATTCAAGCTTTTGAGATATGCTGTATAGTATATAACTATATGATTTTTATTACGTCTTAAATGCTTTAATTCCTGGCATTCTGTTCAGATCATAATGTTAAAAATCATAAATGGAAGGCAGGTCCAGTGCATTAATTACATTGTGGGAAATGTGTTGTTTTGATGGTTGCAGAGTTGTTACTATATTAGCAAGCTGACAGAATGCTAAAATCATTTTCAAGCTGTTGCATCTTTAAATTTATTCAAAGTTTTTAAAAAAAGTGTAAAACTTGAAGCCTGTATGTATAATGCATTATTTAAGTATTCATAATGTACACTGCAATGCATTATATCTTTTCAAAATTGCAACCGAAATTAAAATGCATTTTAATATTGTTACATCTGAAATTGGTTATCATGTGTTTTAATGCATTGCATGATATTATGAATAATTGTAACTTATTCATGACATCATGCAATGCATTAAAAAAAGTGTATTACAAGGCATTATTAATGATTTAAGTAATGTGTTAACAACATATCTAGATAAACCTACTGCTAATCCTCTCTAATTGAAAATCAATAGTTGGTTGGCTATTGCAAACACAGTTACAGTATGAAAAAAATGCTACCTGACTGGTCCAGAAACTCAGCCTTCAGGTGTGTGTGTCTGTGTGTGTGTGTATAAAGGGTGGGTTGTGGTTTAATTAGACATGATGCAGTAGGTGAGGCTCTGCCTGACCACACACACACACCCACACACACACACACACACACACACACGTGTATCTGGACATCTAAACCTTTGCACACACCTGAACCTGATCACATGCACATCTCTTTTTCACATGCACATACTGTATGGACCTGGACCTGTTTTTATTATGGGCTGGCTGGTGCATTAGATACTAGCAGATACCTTTGGTTTGTTTATATGCACACAGGGAAATGGAATCAGTATTATGATGGCGGTTATACTGCTTGTGATGTTGCATAACGCGTTTCGGTGCACTTTGCCAGACCAATACACAAATGAGACTGAGAGAGAGAGAGATTGTGCATTAAACAAACCGTGTTTGCTGTGTGGCCTCTCATTTGTCCTGTTGATGAGGTTGTCAGAAACACTGAGAAACAGAAAGAGAGATGGAGGAAAACTCTAATTGCTTTGCACAAAGCTTTAGTTGTTTGTTTGTTTGTTTATGGGTTGTTTGTTGTGTGATAACTACATGAAGCTAAAGCAGAGCTATGTGAAGTGCAGTTAGTGAGTCCAGACTATTGTTCTGTCTTTCTCTGCATAAATATGACTTTTATACAGTTTACTCTATAAACTGTACAGTTTGATTTCAGTGACTCATAAAAAATAGCAAACTTTACATTTATGGCATTATTTACATTTATTTTATTGTTTATTAATCCATTCATTTATTAATTTATGCATTAATACAGTCATTTATTCATTTATTAGCTTATTAATTTATTTAATTTTTAGATATGTATTCATTCATTTAAACATACCATAATTTTCATGATTTATTTAGTAATTAATTAATGTATTACCTTATTAATGTATTCATTGGTTTATTCACTGTGATTAATGTATCCTTTGTAATCTTTTATGAGCTTATTCATTTATTTCTTAATTTGTTATTCATTCATTAATCACCATATGTAATTAATTATTTACTAATGAATTAATTCACTATTTATTTATTTATTTAAAATGTTTGTTTTCTTTTATGCTATACACTGCATAAATTAATTTTCATTTTGTTTGGTTTGCAAATAAACATGTCTAAACAAACAAAGTATGAATGAATACTTTTTTATATAGTTTTTTAATTAATAAATCTTGATTTTATTTTTTGTAGTATTTTAGCAAACAGTTTTTGGATTCTTGATTTAAGAATGAAAAAATTAAATATTTAAGCTTTTTTATGTTATTTAGTAAATTCATCAAGGATGTTTACACATGTTTGCTGTAAAAAAAAAAAAAATAAAATAATATATATATATATATATATATATATATATATATATATATATATATATATATATATATATATATATATAATTTTTATTTTATTTTTTTTACAGTGCATGTGTCAGATATGTTCTTATTAGCTGTTGATTGACAAAGCATTTTGCTAACAAATACATGACACTGGAAAATGTAGTTGGGACATCCAGTCAGACTCACATTACTGCTCTTTAGTTTTAGCCCAGATGCTGTCATTACTGTACGTCTCACTCCTCACACACTAACACTGTCACAATCTGAAGCAGATTCCTCTACGGTCGTCTGGACCAAATGTTTTGTGCTGGTCAAAGTTTGTATGTTTCTATGGTGACGGGTGGCTCTCACACAGATGGAGGGGTCAGGATTCAAAGCAGGTGTGGAATGGGACAGGTTTGCCTCATTCCCACCTGTTAGAGCAATCCAAGAGCCCTATACAACACCGTCCTGCTGAACGAAACCCAATACTTCTCTTTAAACTCATTTTATGCTGATGATTCCAAAAATACTGGCCGTTTTGCTCGAGCACGTCACACTTTGGCAAGAAATATGATGCATTTTGTTGCATTTTTGCTTCCGACAACCATTTTCAAGGTGATGGAGTCTTGTTTTATCCCTTAATCAGCAAAAACTGACACAGAGACATGATTCCTGATGTTAGATTATAACTAACTGTTCAGTTGTCAGTCGATTTCCACATGTACTGTATAAATGATTCTGTATAGATGACTTATTTCATGCCTAATCCTGATTTCCACTTTTTTTCAATCTTTTGCAGATTCTAAGTCAAATACATATTTGTTTTCATATTTATTTTTGTTTTGTCGTTAAAACCAAAATCTTTGAGATTTGACTACTTTTGATAGTTTAAATAGCATTACAGTTGAAAAATATGGAAGCCAGTTTCCAAATAAAAAAAATTAATAAATAAAAAGGCAATGTGACTTTTAATCTCACATATCCAACTTTTTTCCTTCGCAGTTCTGAGTTCTGATTATTTTTTCTCCTAATTTTGAGAAAAAAAGAATTTTGATTTATAAACTCAAAATTGAGATTCTGATAAATTCAATTAGATTCAATTCTGAGAAGAAAAGAAAAGTCAGAAACGAGAGATGTTAACTCGCAATTACCTTTAAATTTTTTATTCTTTGGCAGAAATTAAAGAGTCAGAATGGAGACATTTAAACTTAGAAGTGTGAGATGTGAATCGGAATTGCACGAAAAAGTTAGAATTCAGAATTTCTATCTCACTGTTCTTAAAATTCTGAAACTTTATCATTGAATTTAAATGTTATATCTCGTATTCATGTACTAAAAGTCACCGTTTGCTCTTTTTTTTTTTAATTCAGTGGTAGATACGGGCTTAAAAATATATTTTATTTAGTTTTATTCGATTTTATTGATATTTTTGAACTCAGTGTCATCAATTGTGTAATATTAGGCTTGAAGTTGTGAAACTGGCCGAGTCACAGCAGGTAAAAATATTTAAATGTCCATTAGCATGAGACTGAATGAGGAAATGTGAGGGACTAGAAAAATGAGAAAAAACAAAGAGAGAGAGAGAGTTAGCCTGAAGCCAGGACGAGAGGAACCTGCTCGGTGACATCACTGCTGCCCTGAGGCTCTTCTGATTGGCTGAGAGATGTTGAGAGGTGATGTGTCACCAGTGTTTGAGAGAGAGAGAGAGAGAGAGAGAGAGAGATGTTGTTCTTCCCCTGTCAGTGTGGAGTCAGTCTGCAGTATGTTGCTCTTTTAAAACCGAATGAGTGAAGTTGGGATGTATTTCTTGTAGCTCTGGACGCTTGACTGCAGGTTTCTTTAGTTCAGTCTGAGACCTTTGCATTCAGAAGAGCAGGCACGTTGATACTCCATCGCACAGGTACAGTGATCCCATTCATCCCTGTATTTAATCCGGTTGTCATGTACTGTTCTGTGTTTATACAATCTTACTGCTGTTTAGTGAACAATGGCTCTTTGTTTGGGATAAAGTGCACTAGATTTTTTATTTTTTTATCATTAAATAAATGAGCACTTGGCAAGTCACAGCAGTGACTTAAATCTCAAATATTTAAAAACATTTTTCTAATTCCGTTCTAATTACTGTGCATGCAGTTTTATGAGCTTATTAATTGTGAGATTGCATAGAATATTTGTGCAGTTGCCAATTCGTTAGTAGTCACACCTCATATGACTTTTTAATTGAATTGCAAATGATAAAAAGGTAATTTAAAAAGAACTAATGACCAGTTACGACAGCTTCTAAAATATACATTTGACCTTTATAAATTGAATGCCAAATTTTGATGTTTGTATGTTGTATATGTCAACTACATGACAATTTGCCCGAATAGAGTGTAGCTTGCAGGTGCATTTGGTTGAATATTTCGAGAATATTTCTAGATGAGATCATAGTGTCTGAGATTGGTTACTTACAGATTGTTTTGCATAGAATTGCATATGACCTCCTTGTTTCCATATGCAAATGAAAGGGTCGTCTGTGTTGAGTTTTCAGCTCCGTTTGAGATTCACCTATCTTTCCTTCTATATATTAAATGCTGCTTTTTATTGCTGTGTTTTCAACACAGTCGTAAGAATTATTGGTTGTATTTGGTTTACATATTTATTTATATTTATTTGTATAGCACTGTATACAATACTGATCTTTTCAAAGCAGCGTCACATTAATAAATAAGAAAATAACAGTGTTAAAGTTGTAAACTTAATCATTTATGAAGCAAATTCTATTTCAGCTCTAAAGTTGTTCTGATAATAGTGTCATTTAGCTCAGTTTTGTTCAATAACACTGTCAAAGTTCATAAATTCAACTTTAATGCTGTCAGTAATTGGTCACTTTTTCAGAAACACTCCCTTATTTTGTTTTTAATAAGTACTGTTCATTAAATATGTAATATTATATATATGTAAAAATTCAGAAACAAGAAAAAAGCACAGACAAAACTATAATAATATCTTCTGATCTTGTATAAAAAAAGGAACAAAAGTAATACTTATCTAAATTTATGTATAAGTTTTCAGATTGCTAGCTTGCTAGCTAGTTTAAACTACTGTACATTATGAGTAGCTTGGGAAGATATTGCCTATTATCTTGCCTAAAGAATTTATTTCACCTATTTAACATATGACGTGTTTTGGGGAAGTGTGTCCGCTCGAGTTATCGATGTGTAGGTTTGTTTGAGTCGCCCGAGTCGAGAGGATGGATGTATTTTGCACCTGAATTCACTGTCTGCAAACTAGAGACTGCAAAACATATCATATTTATTGTGTTTATGATTTTGTTGTTTTAAGCCTCTATGGTGTCACACGAGCTGGAGTTACTGTAAAGACAGAAAGACAGAGCCAATGCAGGATAAAGGAAGAGCTCATGTCTTCATCCAGAAAGCAGTGAAGTCAGGACACTGTGTTTGTTTTTAGGAGGCGTCACTAAAGGTCAGCGTGTTTGCTTGACACTTAATTTATTAGCGAGCTTTGTTGAAGTTCTTGTGTGGTGTTAAAGCACAAAGAACACTTAATCTCCGAAGTGAATATTCCATTGAAAGCAGCGTTTCTGCTGGTGTTTTTATCATTTTTCATCTGTATCCCTCTGCCAGAGAATTTAGTCTCTTCCTGTTCTCCTGTGATATCAGGTTCCTGGTTTTTCTTTCATTCGGGGCCTGTGTTCAGTGACCGAGGGCAGGCATGCAGAGGAGATGAACCGAAACGCTGTCCTCCAGCGGCCCAGAAGATGCAAACAAGAGATTTTCTGATGAAAAATGGGTCTAAAAACCCGTTTTCATGCATAAGATAAATGAATTTACACTTCAGTTTGGGATTACAGAAATGATTACAGAATCACTCTGTGGAGATCAAAATGAGAAAACAATCTATATAATAGTTATAGCTATAATAATATTATTAATCATTATTAGTGCTGTCAAATGATTAAATGCATCCAAATACAAACACATGCATGTATATATTTAATTAAAATGCTGTTTATATATTAAATATATTAATAAATAATATCTAATAATATAAATGTGTATGCAAATATTATTAGTATAGTAGTACAGTACATTTAGTATAGTAAATATTTTGTTTTTATATATACATAATAAATATACACAGTACACACTCATATATTATGTAAACAAAAACTTTTATTTTGGATGCGATTAATCACGATAAATCATCTGACAGCACTAACAATTATGTTAAGAACAGCTTATCATTTTATTTATTATTGTTTTTTGTTGTTGGAAATGAATCCAGATTATATTACATTTCCAGAAACTGAATTACAAAGTGACTCTACACTACAGTAATTTTGTGATTATTATATTTTATTAATAATAATAATACATTTTATTCAAAAAAGTTAATAACTAAGTGACTCTGCAGTAATTCTGGGATGGTTTATATCAGTCTTAATTGTGCCTTCATAAACGCTTTCATGCGTAACTTCAGATGTGTTTTGCACATCCATCGCAGATTTTTAACACTTTTTACACAATTATTAGTGAATGCGACCCAATATGAGTGTGTTCGTGCTGTTTACTAGTCGCCACCAATACAAGTTTGTGTTTTTAGCACATTTTTATGCATTCGCTAGGTTATTTCTTTCTTAATATTATGCCAGACACCGTTTTGCATAATAATGTAGATCATATCAGTTGTTTTATCAAATAAAAATATGTAGACTTTTTACCTCTTGTATTATTTACCTTTGTTTTTCTACAATAGCAAATAAAATCTGTTCTGCACTAATGTCAGATTCCTAGCTGCACATGTAAATACCAGCCCTATTAAGGTCAACAGAAGGCTTATTAAACGCCTAATACTCTTTCCTGTCATTCTTTCTTCTTCACGTGATGAAATGCTGTCAAAATGAATTCTTTCTCTTTGTTCCTTTTCGCTCTCTCCAGCATTCGTTCTCTTGGCTGTTAATAGCATTCCTGCAGCGGGTCAAGCTGGTTTAGCTTTAAACACTTTCACAAAATCTCTAAATGCAGGTGAAGGGTGTGTCCAAGGAGAACGGCATGTTTTTAAGTAGAAATATGCATTTTAATTGCTAAAACCTTCAGCTTTGGATAAAAGCGTTGTATTTTGTCTCCATTTACCATGTTTAAATCTGTTCTGCAAAATTCCATGGGCTTCTCCCCAACAAACAATAGATACAATTTGTGAAAAGTTGCCTGAGGTTTCATCCGAGCATTCATTTATTATTGCATGGCTGATTGATGTTACGGTTGGCTGCGTTTCACTTGAGATGCATGTAAACAAGAGAAGAGGTCAGATCAGTGAGGAAAGGGTCAAGCGTGTGGGTGGCGTGACATATTCACACACACACACACACACACACTCACAGGATGACGATAACAACAACAGCAAACCAGAGTTTGAGTTTATAATAATTATTAGACTTTTGTAGGTGCAATACTTCTAAAAAGCTATTTGACCCTATAATTTATAAATACATTTTGCCATTTAAAGAGGTAAGAGGTACTTGCAAAATACACTGCCACAGATCTAGGGAGATGCTATGCAGTTGTGGCTAAGATGCATTGTTTTTAACACAATGCAATGCAGTGCGTTCTGGAGGTTGACAAAAAAGGCACAAAAGCTGTCACTAATGTGATATTGACCTATACCTTATTAACCCCTGCATTTTAGTACCTTAAAAGTATTGCATATTAGTAGTTAAAGTCTATATATTAGTACCTTAATGGTAAATGGTACCAAATTTTTGAAAGCTAGTGTGTCTGTAAGCATCGTTGGGGGTTTGTGGTTTACAGGAAGTTGCATGCTGCTCACATCTCTATGGTGACCACCGAGGTCAGGTATGCCAGGAATGCTGGGGGCATTTGAACAGAAGAGTTCAGAGATGCACACGCTGGCTTTAAAATCATGGATTATTAATGCGCTGATCCGAGATGGTTTATCAAGCCTCCCTGCTCTAACAAACGTCCATGCATTTCACAGGCCAGTTAAAGTGATTCATAGAGATGTGATTAGAAGGTCTCATCTGAGGCAGTTGGTGCACACCTACAGCGGCGGGGCCGATCACACCCTTCTGAAGAAAGAGTGATAAATCAAGCTTTAAAAGAGAAAGAGAGGTATGCAGCATGCTGTTCACTTTTAAAGGGATAGTACCTAAAAAAATATTCTCGCGCTCATATTAATCTGCAAATTTTCAAGCTGCTCTTTTTTACACAGTATGATATCATTTAAAGGGATAGTCCACATAGAAAAAGTGTCACTATGTACCCTGATGTTGTTCTAAACCTGTATGCATTTTTTTTCTTCCGAACACAAAATAATATATTTTGAAGAATGTTTATAATCAAATAGTTTCAGTTTCTATTGACCTTCATTGTATTTTTGTCCATACTATGGAAGCCAATGGAAAACCAAAATTGTTTCGTTACCAACATTCTTCTAAATATTTTCTTCTGTGCTCCACAGAATAAAGAAATGCATACTGGTTTAGAACTTTTAAGGGTGAGAAAACTGATTTTTAATATTTGGTTGCACCGTCCCTTTAACTAAAAGTTTGTTCGGAACGCCTTTGTGTTGTCTTTTATTAGTGGTGTATTAAAGCTTTCGAAATCCTTTAAAAAGAGTTTGATGACACCTTCTCTAATTACAGGAGTGCTGTGTCAACATTACAGGCTTTTTTAAGTGAGACTTCAGGGCTGCTGTTTTGTTGTCTAAGGTCTTGTAATTGCCGTTTGTGCAGTAGATACTCCTCGTACACAAACAAACACACAACTCAAAACTATATGGTTTCCAAACACTTGTCACCACAAATGCTTCTATAAGAAATAAGCATTCAGTTTATGAAATAAGGGGTGAGGTTTGTGTTGTTGTTGTTGTTTTTGAAAGAATTTATTTATTTTATTCAGCAGGGATGCATTAAAAGTGACATATCATGAAAATCTAAGTTTTTCTGTGTTTAAGTACTATAATCGGGAACTCAGTGCATCTACCGACCCAGAAAATGTTTTTTTTTGGTAAGCCTTTCTGTGCAAGCTTGTGAAAAAACAAGCCAATCAGATTTTGCTTCCCACTGTAACATAGAAAAGGGATCTCATTATAATATTACCGCCACTTAATCTGTATGTTTCCACTCACTGAAGTAGTGGATTTGTTGATTAATTTACTGTATATTGCTGCTGTCACACAGATCTAGTATAAACCTCTGATTTCTTTCCAAGCGTTTTACCTTCACAGACAACTGACTGTTTTTGTAACCCATGTGTGTTTTTAACATAAATGTGTATTTGACAGTTTAAGCGCATTAAGACATGAAAGAGAACTTGGCTTTATTGTATCCAGTCCTTCAGGTTAAATATTCTCTTGTGTACAACATCCAAATGACCATGTGGTGAATGGACTGGACGGTGCCTCCTTAGTCAAATATGGCCACAACAACAACATTTGAACTGAGTCAAACCCAAGAGTCCATATAATACAGTCATGTGAACGTGTAAAAAGAGACAGAGACTCGTCCTCTCTCTGACAAACACAGATTCTGCAAAAATACATGATCTAAAGACAAACAGACGCCTGTCATTTACACAGTAACCGATGCACTCATACCGTCTAGACTAGGGATGTGCGAAATTACATATTTTTGCGATCGCCTCGTCAGGCCCTGTTGAATTAGGCCGCTTTAGTCATGTCCGTCAGATGCATTTCTTAGAAGGCGTTCACCTATGACTCAGATTTGTTGTTGACCTGTTTTTATCTTGATGAGATCATGGTTGTGATGTCATAACCAAGACAATCTCTGAACAAGTGCTTAAAGTTTCAGTTAAATAGTCTGAGAGAACACAACAGGACGTTTAGATTAGTTACCGACATTTGATCATGCATCATACTGGTTTTATAAAAAAAACTAAAAGCTTTTGTTTTCCAAGATACGAGTGCTTTAACTGCTTTGTGATTTCTAAAGAATGCATGTCTAATCTTAATGTTTGTTTGTGTTTGTAGAGAGTTCTGTTCTGACCCGCGTCCTCTCAGTCCTTCCAGAGACTGCAGATGCAGTGGAGTCAAACTACGCATCAAAAACAGGTGTGCATGTGTGAACCCGCTGCCGATCTTTGTGTTTGCTTTAGTATTATTGAGATACTTTTATAGTTTTTATTAAAGGGATAGTTCACCCAAAAAGAAGATATTTTGACGATTCCTGGGTTTATAATAATTATTAGACTTTTGTAGGTGCAATACTTCTAAAAAGCAATTTGACCCTATAATTTATAAATACATTTTGCCATTTAAAGAGGTAAGAGGTACTTGCAAAATACACTGCCACAGATCTAGGGAGATGCTATGCAGTTGTGGCTAAGATGCATTGTTTTTAACACAATGCTATATGCAGTGCGTTCTGGAGGTTGACAAAAAAGGTACAAAAGCTGTCACTAATGTGATATTGACCTATACCTTATTAACCCCTGCATTTTAGTACCTTAAAAGTATTGCATATTAGTAGTTAAAGTCTATATATTAGTACCTTAATGGTAAATGGTACCAAATTTTTGAATGCTAGTGTGTCTGTAAGCATCGTTGGGGGTTTGTGGTTTACAGGAAGTTGCATGCTGCTCACATCTCTATGGTGACCACCGAGGTCAGGTATGCCAGGAATGCTGGGGGCATTTGAACAGAAGAGTTCAGAGATGCACACGCTGGCTTTAAAATCATGGATTATTAATGCGCTGATCCAAGATGGTTTATCTAGTTTTTATTAAAGGGATAGTTCACCCAAAAAGAAGATATTTTGACGATTCCTGGTAATCAAACAGATGGTGGTTCCCATTGACTTCCATAGTATTTTTTTTCCTACTATGGAAGTCAATGGGAACTGTTTTATTACCAGCAATCTTCAAAATATCTTCTATTATGTTCAATATAAGAAAGCAACTCGTACAGATTTGGAACGACATGAGGGTGAGTTAATGATGACACGTTTGGGTCAACTATACCTTTAATAGTTTGAATTCATTTTTTAATTTAATACATTTTTATTTCATTTATTTATTGTCATAGTGCATCACATTAAACTAAATGAAAATTAGAAATGTTAACTTGGCAACTGGCTGAAATTAAGAAATGAATAAATACATTTTAAAGCAATACAAATGCTTTTTAGATTTAGTTGACTATAATATCCCTGATCTGCACACAAGGTCTTTCCTCTGAGCCATTTCCAAGGAAACAGAATCTTGGCTTTTATTTTTGAAACAGGAAATGAATGTGTCTCTCACAGGAAGAGGAAGTATTGAAGTGGATTTGGGTTTATGGTTCCCAGAACATCCTGTCTCAGTTTACTCTAAATCCACTAGTATTGTGTTGTTTATGGGGTTTTCAGGGGGATTTTTGGAGAACTACAAGATTTTGCTGTTGAAATGAAGTTTTCCCTTTTTCTCTCTGTGTACTGTGTACAGAAACTATAAATAACGATATGGCCCGATCCTTAATCCCACTTTTATCCGAATAAGGTTTTAATGGAAAGGTCAAAGAGTTGAATTTGGACATGATGGCAGGCTAAAAGATGCACTTTCATTAAAACAGGGACCCAGTTGGCATCAAGTACCAATTTGGTACCAATTTTGTACAAGAATCAGTTCAGTACAAAAGTTCAGGGTCTGTAAGATTTTTTTTTTAAAGGAATGAATACTTTTATAGGGCAATGATGCATTAAATTGGTCAGAAGTGAAAGTCAATTTATGTTAAAGAAGAGTTCTATTTCAACTAAATGCTGTTCTTTGTAACTTTCTATACACCAAAGAATTCTGAAAATAATGTTTCCACAGAAAATATTAAGCAGCACAACAGTTTTCGACATTGATAATAATAAATGAAATGTTTCTTGAGCAGTAAATAAGAATATTAGAATGTTTTCTGAAGGATCATGTGACACTGAAGACTGGAGTAATGATGCTGAAAAATTCAGCATTGCATGACAGAAATAAAACACATTTTAAAATATATACAAATAGAAAACTGTTATTTGAATTTGTAATAATATTTCACAATTTTGCCGTAGTTTAGTAGTAGCTTATAAGTGGTGAGTTTTATGTGCATATGACAGGAATTTTCAGAAATATGTATACAAGACATAGTCAACCAGACAATGAAACTAATAACAGCAATTATAATGTGATTGCATAGTAAATATGATCTGACAATTTAATCATAATATACAATATACTGTAATTTCAAATACATAAATAAATGAGAAAGGAAATTTATTTTGCATTGGTCCGTCAGATGGCGCGCTGATCGTCCCAAACACCCAGCGCCAGATAGCGTGCACAATATTCCCGCCCTTCTCATCTAAACACAGATACTGAACATGACTTAATTTAGTCTGTGTTTAGTTGCCATCCTCAAACCCGCCAGATTTGTGAGATTACCTAGTTTGAGTGCTTGCTTTGGATGCTCCACTCACGTCTGTGCTCTGAACATGCATTCATGGATGTCGTAACGCTACACATACGTTTAGGCGATCTGTTACTGCAGTTATTGTGTTTTGATTAGACTTTTATAGAGTTATTTGACCATTTTTAGATGTTTGGTGTGTAAAAAAATAAAATAAAACATGAATGGCATTGGAACTAAGACAGCTGTGTTCCAGGCCCACGCAACAGTTTAGAGCAGTTATTTACATGCATGTTCGCATTACTGTACACATACATTAGGTATGCAGATAACGATTACAGGAAGTGAGTCTAAAGTGCCTTGGGATGAAGATTCAAAACTCTGGCATCTTAAATTCTCTTTCATCTTTCTCTTTCACTTGGTTTTCTCTGTAACACTGTAGTCAGTTCTTAGAAGAAGCTTCTTTTAGGATGTTAATAACGTCTAGTTCACCCGCAGTTCATCCGTCATATGTGTTTTGCTCCGTGTTCCTGGATTGTGAACATTCCAATGTTATTCGCACACTCCGAAGTAGGATTTCCCATAATCCCACAGTGACATGCATTAATAACACAACCTGTCTCCCCCTGGATAGCTTCAGTCTGATGAACCATGTCAGCTTAAAGATCCCATCCAGATGTAAGGTTGCATTGCATTTAACATTGAAAACGCTGAACACATTTTTACTGGGGGAAAATAAAGAAATGAAAATAAATGCTGTTCTTTTGAACTTTCTATCCACGAAAATGAAGCAGTACAACAATCAGTATATTAAAATGATTTCTGAGGTATCATGTGACATAAAAAATTCAACTTTGCCATCAAAATCAAATTTGAAAGAATATCAACATGAAATTGTAATTGTAAGTTGTCTTATTTCACAGTATTAGTGTATTTTTGCTCAAATAAATACAGTTTAGGGCTGCACGATTAATCATGATTTATCGCCTTTGCAATTTAATCTTGATTAATCATGCAGCCCTAAAACAGTTATTGTGAGCATAGGAAACTTCTTTAGAAAAAACAACAATAAAAATGAACGGTGTTGTGTATATATACCTGTATACATAATGAAATTACATGCTGTTCCATCACCGTCGAGGTATGTTTAGTGCATGGAAGTATGCAAATTGTGATCTCCTCCATCACCACTATATCTAACAGACACCTCTCTAGACAGACAGTATTTAGCAAGCATCTCCATCTCCTCTCGAAGCCCACCATTCCCGCCTAATCCAGTTCTCCAATTTCAGCTTCCTCTCAGATCAGACAGATTAGTGCAGTTGACGAGCCGCGTTCCCAGGGATCAGATAAGGTTTCTTCAGCAGGACACACCCTCTGCAGTCTGGCCCAGCCGGGTAGGCGACGAGAAGGCCCGAGAGAGACGGTTTTGGGATTTTTGTGTGGGTAAGACCCTTTGGATTCCCTAGGAGTCAGGTTACCATGAGAGCGCAATGTGAAGCGTCTCTCCTGGGAATGATGGGATGCCATGGAAATCAGCAGGTATTGTACTCGGGTGATGGAAAACCACAGGTTCTTCTGAGGGTGAACGGAGTCAATATGTCACCACGTCGCTCGCGTCCAGTGGCCTTGTTCTGCAGACAGGTGAAGACACCTGTGCTATTACACCTGCCCATATTCCCTGCAGGCCCGGAGACGGCTGTCAGCGACACATGAAAGCAACCCTGCAACCCACCCCAACTATGGCCTTCCTGTTCCCATAATGCCTTCTGGGCACGGATAGGCTTGTTGACTTGTCTGGGATCACGTGGATGATCACGATGATGAAGAGGGAGAAAAGAAAGGAAGAGAGGAAGATGCACACAGAGGCCAGTCTTTGTTTGATGTTATGAACGCATGCTATCATGTGTTCACATTTGCTTCTGGATGTCTTTGCGGTGCGTTATTTTACTACTTATCCCAGTGTCTTTTATATCCAACACTTTCTACACTTTCAGTCCAACAAAGGAAGCTTTTACCTCCATATCTTAGTTTTTGAAATATGTTTGTCCAGCGCTGGCGAGGACAGGATGTTTGTTCTAGTTCTTATCGTGACTTTTTAATGACGCTTAATTGCGTGTTTTAAACGTTCTTTGCGTTGAACAAACTGCGCCCTGCCAACCTTTCAGCTGCTTTGCATTTTACTCTCAGTTTATCAGAAGACAGCTAAAGACGGCATGGAGCTGTTCGGGGCATTTTACCGCAAAAAGCTGCGGAGGAAGCAGAAAACGAACCTCGGAAGATCAGATGGGGCGCTTTGCAAGGTGCCGCCGGAGACCAGCGTCAACGGTCTGGCCACGGGGTTGATCTCTAAAGTGCTGAGACTGACTGGAAGGTAACTGCTGAGCGCTGGGTAAGGGAGGATAGCGAGGTAATGATGGGTTGCAAGTCAGGTAATGCTTTAAACAAAATGCTACTGGGTTTGAGGAAAGGCATTGACTACTTGCTTTATAAACCTGTCAAGTTAAAGGAAATTTAAATTCTGTCATGATTAAGTCGCCCCAAACCCTTAGAGCTGTCTTTCTTGTGTGGATCATAATCCTGATGACATTCATTGAATGGGATTTCATTTTTAACTGTAATTCCATTTCTAATTCTAATACTAGTAACAGAATTTACAGTCACTTTAAAAGTTTTTTGGTCACAGTTTATTTTAAGGACTCAATAAATCCTAATCATCACTTTGTAGTTCTTAAACTTAGGTAGTGGGTAGGATTAGGGATGTAGAATATGATCATTCAGAATATGTGCTTTATAAACACTAATAAATAACCAATATGCATTCTAATAAGCAACTAGTTAATAATGAAAATTGGTTCCTGTACTTAAGTGTTACCTAACTTTTTATTATTATTATTATTTACTTTATGTTTATACAGTTATAATATTGCTTCATATTTTTATTTTATTTTTACATTTTAATTTCCAATTTTAGTTCAATTTATAGTAATTTTGTCATGTGTATTAGTGTTTTTTATTTTATATATTGCCGTATAGGTGTAATTTATTTTTAGTGCCATTTTAGTTTTTATTTATTTGTAGTTTATTCATTTTTGTGCTCCATTGTAAACATTTCTGTTCAATAAGTTATTCTAATATTTGTATTTCATTATTTTACTTAATTTCATTGTATTATTTTTATTATTTCAATTTACAAAAAAGTTATACTTCTAGTTAGCGATAATCACCCTGTCTTCAAATATTTAATATTATGACATATAAATAACCTCTTGTTGATCAGGTCATCCAGAGCATGAATCCATATTCTGACTATGATATGATTAATCATTACATCAACTATTTAAAAAATGCAACATAATTATGCTCCATAGATAAAGTATCTGCGATACTGTAAATCTACTTCTAGATCAACATTTCCTGTTTACAAGAGAATTTCTGATCTAACTCCAGTGATGTGCAAAAGTGATTTCTGTTCTTTGCTCAACATTGATTGCAAATGTTGTGCTTATGGGAGTCATTATGACAGATCTTGTCCAAATCTAGCCTGGTCAGAAGGATCAGCCCTTTGGAAAAGGGTGTGTTAAAGCAGCAAGAAAGTCCCTTCCATAGCAACATGTCATAAAAGCCAGATGTTTTGCAGATGTAGTGTCAGATCTGTCTCCATAGAGCGAGGTCATAGTTCAAGGGAGTGGGTTGTTAAGGAAACAATCTGTGTGGAGGCTAAGACACTTCATTGTCCTGAGAAATGTGATCAGTCTGAATCATGTAGGTGCAGCTTTGTGAAGGACATTGCAGCTCCTCAAACAAAGGCTTTTTATCTTTTTTTTTTTTATTAGTGGTTTATTATATTAGTACCGTTTCTTATTTTGTATAATATTTTGGTTTATTATTGTCAAAATATATGTATTTCAGAAAAAAAATAACTGAAAAAGAAAATAAAAAATGTGTGTGTGTGTATATACATATATATATATATATATATATATATATATATATATACATATATATATATATATATATATATATATATATATATATATATATATATATATATATATATATATATATATGTATATATATAGAACAAGTTATTGAAAAAATACTCATATTATTGGTGAAATGTTGCAGAAGACTCATATTATCGGTGAAATGTCACAGAAAATATCGCAGAATACTCATATTATCGGTGAAATGTTGCAGAATACTCTACTCATATTATCGGTGAAATTTCGCAGAATATGTCGCAGAATACTCATATTATCGGTGAAATGTTGCAGAATACTCATATTATCGGTGAAATGTCGCAGAATATGTCGCAGAATACTCATATTATCGGTGAAATGTCGCAGAATACTCATATTATCGGTGAAATGTCGCAGAATACTCATATTATCGGTGAAATGTCGCAGAATATGTCGCAGAATACTCATATTATCGGTGAAATGTCGCAGAATACTCATATTATCGGTGAAATGTCGCAGAATACTCATATTATCGGTGAAATGTCGCAGAATATGTGGCAGAATACTCATATTATCGGTGAAATGTCGCAGAATACTCATATTATCGGTGAAATGTCATAAAGGAAAGGTTTCAAGATCTCTATTCTTTCATTTCGGACCATCTCCAAAAAGACATTTTAAAAAACTAAACAAATGATTTACAAGTTTAACATGCGTTTATCAACCTAGGAAATATAATAATTGCTCTTGAAATACGAAATGGGGGCGGGTCCAGATTTAATTCCCCCAGAGTCCGGATTTTGAAAAGCAGTTCTCTAAAACTTTAACGCTCCATTCAAGCCCAGAGTTACAGAATGGCACAATTCTAGAAGAGCACCAACAGAGGTATGTGCTACATTTGCCCAGTCAGCTGACTGAACATGATCTTTAGTCTCATACTGGCTTTGTCTTTCTGGCTACTGATCTCACACCATCATTAAAGACCTTAGTAGGTCACTTCAGTCAGCAGACTGGTTGGGCACAAACTGGCATTGTGTGTGTGTTTGAATGTCTGGAGCAGCAGTAGGTACAGACAGTCTGCTGATCGTTATATGAAAAACATTCATTATGTTCCACGCTGTTTGAAACCAAAAATGTTTTTGTTTTAGACAATGCTGGCATTCTTGCCATGTTTCGAAAACACTTCAGCATTCTGTGCCAAAATAAAATACTTTCAACTACCCAGAATTTTATTTCCCATTCTTATCAATTAATTTATAAATGTTCAATCTGTCAGTGACTAGATTAGGAAGTATCTATTTACTCATGTTTACACAGAAAGATTCTGGTAATAAGGCAGTGCCCCATTCTTCAGTGATGTTTTGATCCTCAGTGGCCTTGACTACACAAGACACTGCATGCTGTACTGTTCACATTCTCACCAAACTATGTTTTTGTATTTTAGTTTAGTTTTTTGTGTTTAAATTTATGCATTTGAGTTGCGTTCTGTAAAATAAGTGGATAGACTTTTATGTTTTTAAATCTCTCTTTCCCAGACGGAGTGAGCCTGGATCTCGACCTCATTCCTGGCATTCTACAAAGCTTGGCGATAGCCCTCAGGACTCAGAAAGCATGATGCAAGTCACCCAGGGTGGTGTGGGAGCCCCCTGGCACCAAAGCTACCACTCCAGGTCAGTGCAACTCGAACACAAACACACCTGAATCCTGATGCCTCTGTTTTAAGAGCAAACAAAGTCTGCCTTTCTTCTATATTTCTCAATGATAGCATGTTAGATTTGAGATATAACAATGAAGATTTTTTTTACAGTTCCCAGCAATGCAACTGAAGTCAGCTTAGCAACAATCCACTAACAGTGAAGACATTTACTCAGAAAGAGATAATATTGTGTGCCTTTATTGCCTGATTTGACTTCATGAGGTGTTTCCTATAAATTGCAACCTCTTGGGCAATTTAAAAAAAATTTTTGAATAATTTGAAATGTAATATTTTTCCGCAATTTTATTTTTTTTAAATAGAGGAATCACGGTTTTGAATATAAATATCAATATATTTCCAAATGTTAGAATTAGACGAAATGCGAATGATAACGGGGTAGAGAAAAGAAAGATCCAACCACATGTTGCTGCTCATCATAAACCGCTCACGTGTGACAGGCTCTGTGAAGGACAGTAAGTAGGATATATAGTCAGGTGCTTTTGTGTTGACAAAGATGCGACACAGGCAGTGGAATAGGAAAAAATGCAAGAATACAGGAGTTGAACCTCTTTCAACTTATGCCACATTTTTAGAATGCCATTTCATGCATGAGATGAGAGTGCAATAGTCAATTATGTTTACTTAAAAAAAAAAACAATGGAAAAGCAGACCGGTGGAATAAAAAACCCTGTAATGACCTATTACTGTTTATCTGATATTTCATGTTTGCATCATGGTGACAAGGCTGAAAGCTGCTGTTCTTTGTTTTTATAGAACATTTCTTGTTAATAATAGTCTACTGGTGTTATACCTTGAGTCATTTGAGAATTTTTTTAAGCATTTTACTTGTATTATTTTTGTACATCAATATTCAATATATGACAAGTTTGTACAAGATGTAGTTGTAGTCCCCAAGTGATTTGTTTAACATATTTACATCACGTTGACAACTTTATGTGTGGTGCACTTGGAATAATAAATATTCCAATTGGAATAACTTGGGTTAATAATTTTTTTTTTTTTTACTTGAAACCTGTTGTAGTTACATTTTCAAGTTGACAAGTAAAAAATCGAGAATAGGTCAAACGTTCTATAAAAAAATCACTTTTTTTTGTCATATCACGCAGCCCTACTCTTAAATCATGAATTTAATCGAGCATACAACATGCATAAACTTAAATATTTAAAATATGCTCTTGACTGTTTAACTATAACTTGAAAAGTCCATGAACATTATTGTTTCTAGCAGGTCTGAAAAAAACATCATTTTCGATTATTCCCTTGAAATTTTAATTGCGATCATTTATACCATTGTTTGATGCAACTGCATGCCGTATTTGTACATGAAAATAAACAAGCTGAAAACACTGTAACTGAGAAACTTTAAGTGATTTCCTATAGTATTAAGCCTCAAATGTCAATATATATACATCGGATTGGTTTCTTCTTTAAATTATTAAACAGTAAAAATATGAATGCTATTATAATGTTATACTAAAACTATCATTAAAATAAAGGGTAAAAGCCTTACGATAGCATATATAAATAAATAAAAATATCTTAAGCTCACAGAATAACATAAGTGGACTATGAACGATTAATTGCCGCTTTGAACTATTACTTAATTGTGGCATCCATAATTGTAATGATTAGAAATTCAATTAATTGTGCAGCCCTAGTTCCTAAAAATGAATGTTATCTCAGTCCGAAGTGGCTCTACTGTCTTTCTGTTGATAGTTTTCCTGTTGTGTAGGATCATGGACATAGTTAATTTAGTTCCCCCAAACATTCAAAAACCTTGTGCGCTTGTTATCTTGGTCATTATCTTGTATTTAATCCAGAATGTTCAAGGGCCATCAATGATGACACAAAAAAAAAAATCTGGAGTGTTTGAAGGGGACCAGAGAGCATTGACGCACGGTCTAATGAAAAAAAAAACATTCTTTGGGATGACACTCCCTCAACAACCCCTTTGAAGGTTCCTATGGCAATGGTCACCAATAGCGTTCCACTTTTTGAGACCTGGTGGTCATTGTTTGATGGACTGACTTCTGATTGGTTGATCTAGTTCTTAGAGGGGTAACTGCAGAGCTGTTAATTATGCCAGCAGAAATACCAGCGGCCTGATGCCAGCTTTTAGAGTTCGCAATCACATACCCATGAAAGGGCAGTTGCCTCAGCAGACCCAGTGCATCATTGCCATGATTCCAACCTTTACGTAGCCAATTCCCACAGTCAGTGAGCTTGGTAACAGATCTAACGGTGTAGATTTGTCACATTATCATTAGTCCATGGAAGAGAGAAGAGGAAGTACGAAGAATATGAAGAAGAATAAACCAGATATGTTATAACCAGTCCAGACATCAATAACATCAATTGCATTGTAACAGTTATTCTTATCAGGTGTAATCTAATCTTTTTTCTTTATAGTGAATAACTGAGTTGCGAGGATAGCAAACTTAAATTGTGGCTATGAATTCCAAGTAATAAATCAATGTCTTTGTTGTCTGTCCGAGTCTGTAACAGCTACTAATTTAGCTCGGACTGACAACCAGAACAGCATCTCAATCTGCAGTTATATTATCCCAGTAAAAATTATTGCTCTTAGGTCTTTTCTTGTCTCCATCCCAGTAAAATAATGAGAATTCATTTTGTATTTAATTGCATGTTATTTTGTACATTGTCCCATCTCAATATACTACTGGATTGAATATTATTTTTAGTTAAATTGTTGACCTAAGTTATTTTGGGTCATTGATGTTATCTATTTAATCTAATGACCCAAAATTACTTGAAAATACAGTTAATACTAAATTACTCATGTTTTTTTTTTTTTTTTTCTGCAGTGCCTCAACCACAGACCTATCAGGATTTGAGACAGGATTCCTTAGGAAGAGCCCAGATCAGTACAGTTCCCGGGGCAGCATGGAGAGCCTAGACCACACTCACCCAGCGTACAGCTCCTGCTATCAACTATCAGCATCCAAATCCTCCAGTAGCATTGATCATCTGCACAGCAAGCGGGATTCTGCATACAGTTCCTTCTCGACCAGCTCCAGCATCCCAGAGTATCTTACGGCGGCACCGTCGTTTAACAAGGAGAGGTCTTATTCCATGGAGAACGTTCCACAGAGGGAGGGGATGCAGCAAGCTGATATACGCTACATACGCACTGTGTACGACCCCCAACAGGGTGTGTCTGAAGAGCATGAGATCAGCTCTGCAGCCCTTATGAGATCCAGTGACAGCAGAGCACAGTCTAGAAGTGGGAACGTCTCAGGCCAGATCTGTCATCGTGGCAGCAGTAGTAGTGGAAGCAGTGGGAGTAGCGGAAGCACCTCCAGCTCACAACGCCACAGTGTTGGGCCAGTCTGGGATTCAGTGCACAACCGGCACTCCTATGAGAACATAAAGGGGGCTCCAGCCCCTCCATTACGCAGTGACAGCTATGCAGCATATCGCAATCATGAGCGTCCCAACTCCTGGTCGAGTCTTGAACATGTTCGGTCGCAGCGGGGACTTCACAAGGGTTCCTGGCATCACTCGAGTGGTTCTGTGGCAGCAGGAAAATCCTCGTTTGGTGCTGAAGGCCAGTTGCACACAGTCATAGAAAAAAGCCCTGAAAGTAGCCCAACCACCAAACCCAAACAGAGTTTTCCTCAGGCTACACAACCCGGTCGCTTCATGTTACCCACTAGCATCTACCCTGTTCCACCTCCTGAGCCTCATTTTGCACAAATTCCAACCAGCAACCCAAACTCTGGGAGTGTATACCCAGCACTGGCCAAGGAGAGCAAGCACAACAATCACTGTGACCACTTGGGTGGGCCAGTGAAAGAGGACCGTGTCATTGTTGAAAACGGATACCAAAGCAATGCTCCTATCTCAAACCCAGTCCAAACTCATGTTTCGGCACAACCAAAGCTCCCCGACCGAGTACAAGAAGACACTCAAGTCAAACCTGTTTTTTATCGGCCTCATTCGCACCCAGAAATTCAGAAGTCACAAGTGCCATATGTACCCCAGGAAAGGAGGGACCCTTACACCCCTGTACAACCAAGAGGAGAGAGACCTAAGTTCTCTCTTGGTATGGAGGATTACGACAACTACAGGCCACCTCAAGATAAAGAACAAAACAAATGCAAAGAGCAAAGCATCCATCTAGACCAAGTTTTCACTGGGAAAGTCTCACAGGAACAAGTTGCTCAAACAAACAGAGGAAACTTCATGCAATCTCAAGGAAGTGACCACATGGTCAAACCTTCAAGGCACTACAGTGAAACTAGTGCTCTCCAACAGAGAGGTCAAGACCTGGATCACCCCCTGACCAGACTGGAGAATGCACTTGCTGAGGTTCAACGATGCACCAGTCCCGAGAGTACAACTAGCCAATCCAGTTTCCAAAGTGAGCGTAGCATGTCCGTGCTGGAGAAAGTAAGTCGTTTTGAGAGACAGCAAGTCAAACCTCGCAGTCATAGCAGCCTCTCCCACCATGGTTCTACGAATCGTCCGAGCCAAACGCCACGACCTTCCAGTGCCAAGAGCTCCTTCTCTGGTGTAGAGGATGTGCGCAACATGTTGGAGAGAAGCAACAGCTCGGTTCCTCATGGGAGGACTCAAAGTACTTCTAGCATGGCAAGTTATGATGGACACATGAATGTGCATCAAGATTTCCTACCTAGACGTGGGAGTAGTGATCATATCCAACATCGACAGCAACAACAGCCTGTTGTTGCCCATAAGACCTGTCTTCAAAGAAGTAAGAGCACCTTTCAGCTTGGTGAGGGGAATGGAAAAGACATCCATGTGAAAGGTGACATTCATGGCATCTTGGGCACCATCCAAGATACATCTTTTAACAGAACATATCGAGACAGCATTAAAGACGCCCAGTCTACTGTTCTGAGGTCAACTTCCTTCAGAAGACGTGACCTTGGTGTAAACCCTCCACCAGTGCCAGCGAAACACATGTCTTTAGAACGAAGTCCAAAACCAGCTACAACATCCCCACACACTCCAAAGGAACGTCATGTTGTTCCTGTTGAAGCACCAAACAGAACCTCTCCTCCTGACCTCCCCAGTGTCCCAGCTGCTGGACCCCCAGTTATGCGGATCTGTGGACGCAAACGATTCACAATGGAGCAAAGGAAGCGATGCTATTCTGAGCCTGAAAACATGCATGAAGTTGGAGTGTTGACTCAGGAAACCAATCAGGCTGACAGGAAGGTTCAACAACAGTTTCTGGCAAGTGAGACGAGTGTTGCGAACAGACGCAGGATGTTTGAGCAGGTGGCAAATCGTAACACTGACCCCAGAATTTTCTCCTCCAGGCCTGATTTGAAGCAAGTGCAACAAGATGCACTTGTTGAGTATATGGAGCGCAAAACAGGTAGAAGAGTAGACGGACGTTCAAACCGCCCACATAGCGCTTATCTACACTCCGCTTCTTCCTCTTCTGCTGACTCGCGAAGCCTCATCTCCACCCCAAGTATGAGCTCTTTGCAAGAGCCAGCATATGATGGCCTCACTGGTGGTATACATAAATCCTCCACCCTTTCAGCTGGAATGCAAAGCTCCTTTTACCCCCTTAGGGGAAGCCAAACCCACACACGGTCTGAGGTTTTTGGCCAACAGTCAGAAGCCACAAATCCTGAATCTCACAAAACAGGCCCAGTCCTGACCAGACATACCCTTCCGCAGCACTTGGAAGCCACTTTTGAGAGAGTCTCCTCTGCCAGAAGCTCAGGAAGGTCAGCTTCAGCTGAGGATTTGCTTGACCGTAGTGAAGAACGCCCTATTTCTCAGCACTTTCGATCCAGGTCATCTCCTGTGGAGAACTTTAGTCAGGTAACATTCATTTATTAGCTGGGTAAACTTGACTGTGTCACTGGTTAGATCATTGAAGTGACGTGACTTCATACCACACAGTTAAACAATAATGTTCATGGCTGAGTAAATCTGCTTATTTTAACCCTCTTATTGGATAGTTACAACTGATTACTTACTCAGAGTAGCTAGAAAGCTAATGAAAAACCCTCAGAACTGAAGAGAATCAGCATTCACAAGCAAACTATATACATTTTCTTCCCACCAACTAAAAAAAATAAAAATGAAAATGGTAATCATTTGCTCACATTTATGTCATTACAAACTTATATGACTTATCATTTCTTCTGTGGAATGCAAATGAGGATATTTTGAACACTATTTGTACAATCCATACAATAAGAGTCTATGGGGTCAAACTGGACCTTGTTTTTACGCCAAAACTTGGACTCATTGTATGGACAAAAACGGTCTTCAAAATATCTTCTTTTTTATCTTCCACAGTAGAAATCACCATATTTTTCGGACTATAAGTCGCACCTGAGTATAAGTCGCATCAGTCAAAAAATACATCATGACGAGGAAAAAAACATATATAAATCGCACTGGATTATAAGTCGCATTTATTTAGAACCAAGAAACAAGAGAAAACATTACCGTCTACAGCCGCAAGAGGGCGCTATATGTTTTCAGTGTAGACTACAGGAGCAATGAGAAGCATAGAGCGCCCTCTCATGGCTGGAGACGGTATTGTTTTCTCTTGGTTCATTTCTCTCGGTTCATGTCAAATTAATTTTGATAAATAAGTCGCACCTGACTATAAGTCGCAGGACCAGCCAAACTATGAAAAAAGTGTGACTTATAGTCCGGAAAATACGGTATGTCTTAACATGAGGGTGGGTAAATCACGGCATTTAAATTTTTGGAGCAACAGTCAAGCTGGTGTTCAGTGGTAATGAGTGCATACGTTTTCAGCCAATCATGGTACTTGGTGGTCTGTCTGGTATAGGGCAAAAGAACAGTCCCTTTCCTATTGATGGGCAGATAATCACTTTTGTACCCACTCCTGGTGCGCCACAGGAAGAGGCCAGTGCTCCTCACATCCTGTTTGGTGCCACAGAGCCTGGGTTTTAGTCCGAGATCTGACAGATGTGCAACAGATAACTGCACTCCTTCTGTGCCAGAGGGGAGGAGTCGGAGATAATGGACAACCCGTCATGGTTTTGGGTTTGAAATTTTTGGAATGGTTAAGAAAACCATTTATCAAGGAGAATAATTATCCTTTATGTAAACGATAATGGTTCTGGTATGACGATGATTGTGTACAGTAGACACACAACTATCCTGTGAAATCCCAGACTGTTCCAGCAAAGCAAAATTGGAAATGGTTCAAGCAGGGGATAAGATACCAGGATGATGACATTGCTACTTGCTGATATTGTGGCTTTACATAAAACTAAACATTCTAGCCACGAAAAAAAATTAAAACCAAGCACACCATTCAGGTCTCAGTCTTTGCATCTGTTCACAGTTCATGCTAACTGAAACGACATCGTTCAGCTATGAGGATGTTGTCATGCTGTGTCTATTTTTATTAACTGATCTTAGTTTATCAGTAGTCATGGCATGCGCTTGAGTTTAAAATTAACGTTAAAGTACCAACGCTCTCTAAACTTGAGGTAACCATGAAATAATGATTAACTTCCTGTTCCTGGTATAGGAAACTTCACTATTTTCACCTCTTCTAGAAAGTGCTGCAATGTCACCTGCTCGTATAAAATATTATTTGTTCTTTTGTTCTCTTTTTGTCTAGGACTTCTTAGCCAGAGACCCTCAGTCATTGAGAGTTTCCTCCAAGGAATCCTTTGAAAACAGGTTTGTGTATTCATTAAAAAACATTCACTTCTCGTGTCTTACAAATAAAGTCCTGTATACAACATGTGTAGATATTATTTGGCACAGAATTCACATACTAAAACGATTATACATACAAATATTTCATTCATTGGATGATCTATTTGCATTCTATAGGCTTTAAATTAAGACAGATTTGCATGAGTAACATTTTTGTTCCACAAGTATTGTGCAGCCCTTTAAGGAGCAATAATCTTTGCAAGTTCTAAACTATTTGAAACAGAGTTTTATGGAAATATTTACCCATAAATGGTTTTAAATTGAGGACCAACCCTTAATCGGGCAGTGGCAGTGACAGTCCCGCTGCAGCTATTTTTGAGTTTGTTTTGAGCCATGCACGAATTCCCACCAGAAGGATAAATGATTTGCATTTAATTTACTTGGAAAATGACAGCTATTGGAAACTAGACAAGCACAACATAATGATGCTACTTTCTCATTTCATATGCATGTTTTAAAGGTACAATATGTACGATTTTCGTAATCAGATATCTAAAACTTGCACAGTGCGCGGTATATTTCATGCATTTAAGTTATCCCAAACTAAAAAAAAAAATTCACATTTTAAATAATGAATCGCCCCTGGTCATTGTCCCCTTTTAATGACGAAATATCCGCACTATCCTCACTTTCTGCTTGTAGAAACTGACAACACACACAGCAGACACAAATGCTGCTGTACAGTTAATTACAGCTGTTGCGAATAAAGTTAAAATTAAAAGTACTTACCGCAGCATTAAATTTAGATCTGCTCAATGTCGCTCCATTATTTTTTACACCTTTTTACAGTTTTGCGCATTATAACCATTCACACATACGAGTCTGTTGAATGCAACGGCCAATCAGAGGCATTCAGATTAGTTTTTTGTTCACTTTGACTGAATTCAGCTCTCACACGAATTCTCTCATCATAAAGTGCAGGTGTAAGTATGATGTAAGAGATTCATTCATCAAACCGTGTATAGACAGCTCTTCTGATTATAAGAGGAGTTTTGAGAGTGCTTAAACTCGCGCTAGACTGAAGTCAGTCACAATGTTCTTTCACAATGTAAATGTTCTTTGCTCGCATTTTGTTGTATGCAAAAACTTACATATTGTGCCTTTTAATAGGGTGTTGGTAAACATGGGACACAAACAGCCGTCAAGTTCAGCACATATGGAGAGGAGTTACCAGCCAAACCAGGGTCCTGTCCAGCAAAACGCACCTGTGTTGAGGCGTGAGCGTCAGAGACATTCGGACCGGCCTAGAGCGCAGAGTGCTTCAGGTCTGGCTGCGTCTGTGGGACTCCCTTGCCCTTTGACCTCTCCAGGCCTTGACTGGAATAACGGAGACAGACTGTATCAGCCCAACCTGGACTCTATTGCATTTCCCGAAACTGGCCCACATAGTCAGAGGAGTCCAGTGGGAATGCTGCGGCAAGACTCCAGCGACACCAGCACTTCTGAAGACACCCTGAAGAACTTCCCGTGTCCGGTGGCCACTTCCTCACCTCCACACCCAGAGGTCACGGGGTCACAACTTGATTCAAGGCTGCAAATCCTTCCCAAGAGCCAGGTTTCCCCAACAAAGCCACTTCTCTCTCTTCGGATCTCAGATTCTAACCTCGTAGATGTTCAGAGTGTGTCTCAAGAAGATGATGAAGTGTTTTTTGTGCCTCCACCGCCACCACCGCCTGCACTGCCCATCAGAGAGACCGAGATTACGGAGGACTTCCCGCCTCCTCCGCCAGTCGAGGAGAACGTGGAGGTGTCTTTCCAGCATCCGGGACTATTACAGCCCATCAGGTAGAGACCACTTCTTGTTGGTCTTGAAATTTTGAGGGATTAATTTAAGGGCTTGAACATGATTTTATGTGCCAATCATATCCCTCATTATTTTTTTAATGTAGGTTAGGTTTTGGCTTATGATTTGTGTGATAGGAATGTTGTTTCAAGAGCAACAAACAAACATGTCAATCACATTCATGTTACAATACAGTCACATTTAAAAGAATGTTCTGTTCAGTACAAGTTCATCTCAGTCTGCAGCATTTGAATACCACAAAAAACAATTAAAATTCGTCCTTTTGTTTTTTTTCTTAGACCAAAAAAAAGCAAAAGTCAAGGCTATGGTGAAGTGACACCCATATGATAAATATATACACAAATACAAATGTATTTATATATACAGTATAAAAGTGTATAAGCAAAAATTAAGACCATGGTGAGGTGACCCATATGACAAATGGGGAAAAAAAAACATTTTGCATTAACCCAAAAAGTATTTTTAAGGAACACATGTTAGGTAAAAAATGTCAGCCTGAATGCACTGTTAGTCGCTTTGAATAAAAGCTACTGCTACATGCATACATTTAATTTTAATTTAATTTAATTTAATTTAAAAATGTATTTTTCTGACATTTCTGAAGCACATTTTGTAATATATTTTTCCACTGTGAAATCACTTTAACACATGTATTGTGCATGTCTTGTGACTGCACTACTGAAACAGTTAACAGTTTAACAAATTGGCTCTATTTACTTTCTTTGTATATGCCTGATTTAACCCAGATTTTGCTTTTGTTTTATGTTTTTCAAAAGGAAATGAAGGAATTGGTTGTAATTCATTTCTGTCATGCCATCGATTGCACTGAGCCCCAAATATCCTTCAGTCTCATTACCGTAACATGATTTCCTATCATTTCACATTGCAGCAGCCGTGAGAGTCTGACTGACGCTGACGCCTCTCAACCCCAGTCGCCCGTCAGCGCTCCTCCAGAGCAGGACGCCTCTGAGATCCTGGGACCGGACTACCATCTTCTGTCCAGACGAGAGCGGACACAAGCCGAGCTGCTCGTGGAGAAGTTAGCCCGAGAGCTGGTGAGCCACGACGAATCCCTCACCTCGCTCCTGGACACCTGGGCGAGTAAAACCACCCTGGATCTGATGGAGGACATCTTCCCATCACACAGCAGCCATCTAAGTGACAGGTGAGTGTTGAACAGATGGTGAAGGAGGAATCATGTATATAGTGTTACCCAATCATCAGCTGCATCTCATGCTCACAGGAACAATAAACACAAGAGCTCTTTGTTTAAAGCTGATTATATTAGTGCTCAAAGGTCACGGCCTAATTTTATTGCGAAAACTCTGTGTAAAGATAATGACACGCTTCTTTATGTTTCCTGTATTTAGTTCATAATTCACTCATGTTCCTTTGAAAAAAAAAAGAAGTGACTGTGGCGGTACTGTGATACAGGATTGATGTATTAACTCAATGATTACTGTACTCATTTAACATATTATTTACATGGTGCACAAGGTGTTGAATGACTAATATGGGATTTTTAATGGCTGTTGATATCTAGAAACCAGGATGCAGTGTTTTTACTCTTAGCTAAAACTAAAACTATTAAGAACTGTTTTCCAGTGATTTAAATAAAGGAGAATGAAATAGAACATAAATATTAGATGAAACACTTAAACTTAAATATATTATATAAGCATAAGCAAGTGAATAGAACAAGTTACAAAATTACTAAATCTTAAACTAAAGAAGACTTAAATAAAAAATAAGTTATATAAAGCCTAATAAAAATGGTCAAAGATAAAAAAATTCACAACAATAATAATGAAAAAAAACCTTATTTTATAATTGTATTAAGTTATCATTTACCATTAATAAATACTATAATTGTATGTAAATAATACTAAAAATACTATAATAATACTAAGAGCGCTGATATGTACGGAATGAAATTTCAAACATGAAATGAATATTAATAGCTACTGTAAAATGGTCTAATATCCCTAAATCTGTTACATAAAAATTGTCTTTTGAGGAGATTATTGGTAGATTTATATTTATCACATAAACCAATAAATCGTCCTGGCTGATATAAATTGTTATATCTGTACTCCAAGTGAAGAATACTCTGGTCTTACATACAAAAAAAAAAAAAAAAAAACTTCAATGTAATAAGATACCCATGTGCTCATTTAAAACAAATACACTGATCTAAGTTTGCAGAAAACATGAAAGATGTTAATTGAAAACAGGATTTATAGCTTTATATCCAACACAAACATTCCACTGGAATGCTTGGAAAGATATCAAACACATGGAACTCAGAGATAAAATGGATGATCTTGATTAGTTTTGTCAGATTATTCAAACTAGGTCTCTCATCCTCTCCGTGTGTAAAACTTTTACTCTCTAGTCTGTATAATGAGAGGACACGCGCTAATCAGAGCAGAGCTACACTGACATCTAGTGGCCGATCATGGAATACACACAATTCACCATCTACCTGCTGAATGGAGAAACTTGTCACACACTCCGATACTAGACCCAGTTTTGCAGACATGCTCATAAAATATACTGTTACATAAAATATTCAATTTTCTTTCTTAAATGAACATTTTAGTGCAATGCATTAGGATTATGCATGCATAAATAATTAACAAAACAGTGAAAAGTATGGTACTGCTATGTATTTTATTTTGACATAATATCATATAAAAAGGTTTTTGCACATGTTTTTATATCCAAAATCAAATGCATTTTCTTTAATCGGTTTATGCATTTATTAACTGCATGTACTATAGTAACAGCACAGTAAATCGTTTTAAAACATCTATCTATCACTTATAAAACTGATTTACTCCTGGTTATATGCGGCGTGTGTTTGTTCTGTAGAGTCGTTGAACTAAACGTGAAATTACTTGTGCTCTGTTTGACACGGGGAATGTGGATTTTAGCCATTCTCTGTTCCTCTATCTGACTAAATAGGGCATTCAGGAGTAAAACTCATTGTTTGGTGTGTTTGATCTCCGTTAGGGCTCAGGATGGTCCAGATACTCCCTCTGAGACTGCTCCAAGAAAAATAGAAACCAACCTGGATGACGAGGAAGAGCACTTGAATCAGAAAAAGGTCAGATACACATTTATGAATTAACATAAAAAAAATGAATAGGAATAATAATTACAAAATGTATGTAACTGCAACCTATGAAATATCAATACATGTATGAATATTTTATACATGCATTTTATAGATTTATCTATGTTTCCGCATTTAATAATATTAAAACCTATCAAAAATATATTTGTACAACATAAATATTTTTATAGAAAGATTTTTAAATGTTAACATCTAATAATAACTAGCAAATGTATTTTGATAGGTTTAGTTATGTGTATTTGTATTTTATAAATATTTATAATTTTTTATACATATATAATTATTATTTTAGCATTTAATTATTTCATTATGATTCAGCTATTTGTAATAAAATAACTAAACTAAGAAATAGAAGGAACTAAAACCTATCAAAAATATATATTTGTAACATTTTTATAGATAGATTTGGCATGTTTATGCAAAAGTTTTAACATCTAATAATTAGTAAATATAAGCGCTCACCAAATATAAGCAACCTACCAAAATATATTTATTTTATAATGCATAAATATTTTTTATTTTTAATGCATATTGTATGTTCCGTTATGTAATATTTTAACATCTAATAACTAAGAATATAACTAAAAGCTATAAAAATATATTTGCATGCTTGCTGTGTGGTAACAGTGACTGCATTGTTTACACTCTCATACTGGATTCATATTGTATTCACTGAATGCAGTGGCACATAATTGAGCACAAAGCCATTCTTCAGTGTGTGTTTGTTGAGGGTGCAGTGTTGTGTCTGCTCCTGCAGGTGGAGCTGTTGCACGCGCTGCAGGTGAGCGTGCGGTCGCTGCAGGGAGAGAGAGACGAGCTCTCGGAGCAGCAGAAGCGCTTCACAGCTCTGGGCGACAGCATTGAGGCTTTAGTTCAGCAGCGCTGCAAACCCAACGAGAGAGAGAAGTACCGCATGTTCGTCGGAGACCTGGAGAAGATCGTCAACCTGCTGCTGTCGCTGAGCGCTCGACTCGCCCGCGTGGAAAACGCCCTCAGCGCGCTGGACGACGACGCTGCGGAGGAGAGGGTGAGGAGCGTCGCAGGAAATAAACAAACAGATTTCCCCACTGAAATTGATTTGGAATATTCATCTAAATTTCATGCACCAAAATCTATTTAATTAAATCATTTTTTATAATTTTCATTAAACATTCTTAAATTTAGAAAAAAGGGTTTTATAGTTAACTCGTACTAAAATCATAAAAAATTAACTTTAAAGAATAATATATTTTTAAATTATAAATATTTTAAAGATGTTATACATATATTAAATATGTATTTACAATGTTTTACAAAAATTAACTAGTAAATATAAGTCACTAAAACTAATCAAAAATATATTTATATTCATAATTTTTTTGGTTATTTGTTTATACAAATATTGTATGTATTGTTTTTTTATAATTTTTTGTACATTCTGAAATATATTATAAAAAAATATATGAAACTGTAAACTATAAAAATGTAATCAAATCTCTGTAAAAAAAATTGTCTATATTAATATACATTATCATATTTTACAAAAAATTACAAAAAACAACAACAAAATGACTAAACCTATTTTAAAATATACAAAAATATAGTATTTTAATTATACTACAAAAAAATAAATGTAAAAAAAAAATGTGTGAATTGTAAATATATTATAACATTTTAATTATAGTAAAATAATGTTTAGAACTAAATGGGACATTTTTGCTACTGTAACTTTTTAGACTTGTATGTAAACACTGTTTTTGACTGTATTGATGGACAGTAATGAAAAATAATTAGTGATAATTTTTTATGCTAATATGGAGTTTACTTACAAGTCTTAAAAGGTACAGCAAAAAAGCAAAGCCAAAAATGTCCTGCTGCTTTCGATCCGTTATATTTAGTGCTGTCACATCCTTGCAAACAATGCTTTTGCAAATTGGTGTTACTAATGACCTGCATTACAGGTTTACAAAACGATTTGCACTGAAATCTGGTGCATAAAACTTCAGACCAAAATGATCAGGCATGTTACAAATCATTAAACGTTTCAAAAGAACAAGGAAAATGGGATTATCTGCTTTAATACACCAGTGAACAAACAAGGATCTGGTTTGTAATGAAATCAGTCTCTTCTGCCCACAGCCACTTTTACCCATCCTGCTTCAAATAAACATGTCCAAAACAACGATTAGAAAACATTTTAGAACATTACAGCATCATAAACACTCACCCACATAAACAAACTGCTTTAGTACTGGGATAGTTATGAAGGAATTTAATGCGTCCTCACTGAATAAAAGAATTAATTTCTGATGTTTGTGTGTGTCTGCAGGAATCGCTGCAGCTGAAGAGGAAGCAGTTGTGCAGTCAACAGGAAGACGCTCGGGAGCTGAAGGAAAACCTGGACCGGCGCGAGCGAGTGGTTCTGGACATTCTGGCGGGTTACCTGAACGGCCCCAGCTGCGCGACTATCAGCGTTACATCCGCATCAAACCTGCCCTTCTGATTCGCCAGCGCCACCTGGACGAGCTCATACGGCAGGGGGAGGAGCAAGTGCAGAGGCTGGAGGAGACCCTCCCCCTTGAGTCCCGCCCACAGAACACTGACCCCGCCCCCCAAACTCCACATTGTTTTAACTCCACCCACTTGCCACGTCCCACCACTGTGACCTCACTCTGACTCCGCCCATCATAGAATGGTCGCTTGCAGCCGAGGACGAATCAGAATCAATGCAATGCACACTAAGAAGTGCCTTAAATGAAGGAGACTATTTCTGACTTATTAAAGTGTGGAAGACCAGAACTGTGTTTTATCGACACTAAACAAATGCACAGTGCATTCACACTACACACTACACATATAGCACATCACTGAAGCACAATGCTAATTCAATGGCACCGAATGCCTCGTTGTGATTGGCCGAAACACAAATCATTTCCAGCCCTGAGCACTTTGGAACACGTGAACCACTAGGACGTCACAAAGACAAGAAACTATTGAACACGCAAACACTTTCGCTCTATTTGAAATTCCTGCCGTCGATAAAAGCGACAGCTGATTATTTATGATTTTACGTGGTTTAGAAACTATTTTGTACTCTGTACGTTGCTGTATATACTCAATCCCCTCGTGATTTGAAAATCTAGATGGTTAAAAAGCAGAATAGATATTGTATTTTTGTAAGCATATGACTAGCGAGGGTGGTTTTGGCCGGCTTTAACAGGTGCTATTATACCTAAATCAGAAAAAATAATGATGGTTCATCAGCACTTGAACACAGTATCAGAACTTTTGTTTCGATATTGATTAGGATGCAAAAATTATGAATATTATTCACAACTCCGCTCCATGCAGGGTGTTTTCTACTTCTTGGTTTGGATCACAATGCACATGCCCAAAATATTTTGCCAGTATATTTTATTTTATTTGAATTTGTGGTTGTTTTTTTATTTGGAGAACATCTTTATTTACGAAATATCTAACCCCTGCACATCTGTATGAAAAGGCCGTGATAGCAGCAAACTGTAGATGCTCGTATTAGAAGCATTTATATCAGACTGTTCTTGTATAAGAGGCAGAACTGCTGTTGTGAACCGATGCACATGCTATTGTTCTGTTTTTTGTTTTGTTGGGGCTAATCTGAAGAAACTGTTCGGCCATGCTTTACACTGTTTCAAAGCAAAAAGTCAAAATAAATCTATTTTTTAAAACAACCTCATTGTTTTGTGGTTACATTCTTTGCAGTTTTGTCAATTCTAACTGATAATGCTGAAGGGACACTTAGCGTTTTAGTATATTAATAGAATTATTTTAATTAAACATTAATATTTCAGCGGTTTTATTCCTAACAAAAATAAATGAATCCCACACACTGCTCTAGCGTGTAAATAATATTTTTAAAGCAACGTTTTTGTCATGCAACCTTCATCAGGCATTGTTTAAACTTATGAGGCCTAATGAAGGACACTAGAGCCACTGCATTAAACAACCAATTTCATTAATATACTGACTCTGGATTTTAATAGTATATTTACAGAACCTTACAGAATTTTATTTTTGCTTTTTATACTTAACTCATTATAGGTATAATAATTCATGCATGTATACATTCCTATTTAGACGCAGAATTACCTTTAATTATGTTGAATGATTGATGTACTTGTCAAATATTTCAGATTTTATTGCTCAAAAACTACAATAAACATCTGAAATATTCACCACAAATGAAAGTTATGCCACATAGCAGGTGAAGTTCTGGTATGTTCTGAATGTTTTGCATTTGTGCAAGCCATTTGCTCATGCAAGTGAAAAGGGCAGGGAAAAAGTAACACTTTTTAAAATATTTCAGCATCTAGCAATTGCTCTTTGTGAAAATAATCACAGAAACTATTAATCACAAATGCATGAGAAAGTCATGGAAATTGATCGCCAGGTCAGAAGGTGTGGGAATATGTTCACCTTGATCTTGAAATGATCTTTTTAGAGAGAATCAAGTCACTTGATACAGGTCATAATATGGTCAGTGCTTCAAAGAATACTGCAACAGGAAACTAGCGAGGGAAAAGAAACTGCCAAACAAACAATGTAATGGTAACCAGATCAGGGTAATGGCTAAACCATAGTGATATGCATTACTTTATCAGGGCTGAGCAAGCAATCTGAATCATTTAAGCACTGCATGAAACCACTATATGCCTCATAAGGTTCAGACATTATGGCATGATGAGAAATCAAAGAGAAAAATGTCTAAAAATGTAGCATGGAGCACAACTAAAAATGCTGAGAAAGATTGCTTGATTTCATGTTCCAACAATGTGATTGGTCCGTATCTTAAAGCATTGAATCAAAGGTCAAAGGACTGTTTTACAAAGGTCAAAGTCTTTTATTCAAATAATAACTCTGGAACATAAAGGTGCATTACAAAGTGTAAATATTATGTAAGACTCAATGCAGAGCAAAAACACAGCCAACACACACTGACATGTCGAAACGTGTCAGCAAACACAACATTTCATAACCACAGTCCAGGCCGTGAAGTTTCCATGGAATAACAAAAAAAGTTTAACTGTGATAGGGAAAGAGAAAGAAAAACACCCGGCTCCACCGATCATACCAAACTCTGTTTTCCTGTATCTCTCAGATCAGACAGAACACGCAAAAACAGGTTTAGCCCAGCATGCAAACCAACAGAGAACTGCCATTCCCACTTCAACTCACTCTATACAATGATTCTGAGAAAAAAAAAAACAAGAAAGAAAACTTGACCTAAGCACTTAAGAAGGTCTGGGAGTTGCCGTTGTTTTGGCATCTCCTCAGCAATAAATAAATGTTCTTATAAATGGGTTGGAATTTGAAGGTTTTTGTCTTTATTGCTCATTCCAACGTATTAAGATAAAGAGGAAAGGTGAGTTAAATATTAAACGGTCTAAACCAGCTAGGAGCTTATCTGTGGTATTCATCACCAATGCGGACAGTGCTGGAGAGCACCAAAGTCTGAGATCATGTGAAGATAGTCACCAACTGCAGCATCCCAACATGAAAAAACTAAAACCGTAAATGAGATTGAAATGCTTACATAGTTTCCTAGATTAAGTACAACAACGGGGGCAGAAAGAGTTTCCTACACCTGCAGAGCTCAAGGATAAAAACAAATACAGGGCACTGGAACAAAGTTGTCCCTGTAGAGGAAATTAAAAACTTGTTATGAGCAGAATATGTATTTAGATGATCGTCAGTCTGAAACAACAAGAAGGGAAATCTGATTTGTCAGCACAAGCAAAACTCTGTTGCATATGAGACTTGTTTAAGGGACAGTCCACCCAAAATGTTAATCCTGCCGTCATTCACTCAGCTACAGGTTTCTACAAATGTGCATGGCTTTCTACCTTCTGATATTTTGAAGAACTGCATTTTTTGGACTTGAGATTGAAATTCATTAGATGCATGGAACAAAATAAAAAACAACAGGTTTGAAACAATATTCAGGGTGAGCAAAAAATTAGAGCACTTTAATTTGGGGGTGAACTATCCCTTTAGCATAATATGTTCAGAATACAAGAAAGGTGTATAATATCTGCCTCACAGTTTCAAAACACCAAAATATACAAATATCGTTCACAGAAGACACACAAACCCATTTGTGGATATACAAGGTTACAAAACTTTGAACCATTCGATGCAAGTTTCCACATTTTACTTATAAAAATAGGTGTTTTTCACCAGCAAAAAGTGCCACCAAGGTTCTTACAACAATCTAGCCGCTAGAAGTCTTCTGGACCAGATGAGACTGTCAAGTGAGACTTGTGTTTGAACAGTGCAGCGATAGACGTATGTCTTTTGACATTCACCTTGGTCGTCGCAGGTCTTGTGGACAGGTTTGCTGGCATTGCTGGACTACCACTAATGCGTTTTTGTGATGCGCCTAGAAGCTCTAAGATGTCCCGTTGTTCGTCTTTGCTCAGATATTGCCACGGTCTCTTTCCACTGCTGTCCCTAATCTGCACATCAGCTTTGAACTTTTGCACCAGGAGCCGAATGAGTTTCTTATGGCCATGAATGGCGGCCAGGTGAAGCGGCGTGTAGCCACCCAAAGTCTTTGCGTTGACATCCAGAGTCATCCCGACTTTGTCGACGCCGTATGACAGCGTGTTTAAGACGCGATGGTCCCCGTGTTTGGCAATCCAGTGGACGACGGTGAAGCCGGATATGAAGTCTCGCTTGCTCAAGAGGTTCGGGTCATCTCGGAAGAGAGCGTAGATGTCGGTCCACGTGCCTGATGCCGCTTTGACAAACCAGTCATGTTCTCTGTGGTCAAGAGGGATGGAGTAATGTTTGCTGCTGAAGGAACCATCGTGCACAGAGGTTGATAAGCTTCGTGTGGATCCAGCAGGCGATGAAAGGTCTCTGAAACTTTGTCCTCGACTAGAGGACTGCGAGATTAAGTTTCCCATGCTTAGAGTCGAGGACAGCAGCTGGAGACGGTTCTGCCGCGCTGAGATGTTGTCCTCTGGGAACGGCTGATCAAGGTTTTCCCCGAGACTCCGGCACATGCGACTCTGCAGGCGGGACGTCAAGCGGCGGACGATGGGTCCGTGACGGGTCTCTGGAGAACTGCTTCGTGTAGACGCTCTCGAGTCCTCGTCGACGAGGTGACCCATCGAATGATGCATGGGTGTGATGGAGCGACTCTGTTGGTGCAGTTGCAAAAGCAGTCGTGCTTCCTGAGTGCGACGCAGGAAAGTGCGTACATCGTTCCCATCTTGTCCTGGGACAAGTCCCTGGTCGCTGGACCACTCATTGCCATGCGGCCAACCGGTGTCAGGTGGAGTAGAAGTAGGGGATGGGATTGAGACGCTATCATGACTTGAGGATAGACTCGATGGACGACGGACCTGCAGGTACATTGCAGGATCGTCAACGAACAAGCCGTGAGGCTCATATTCGTCCCGCTCCTGGATCGGAAATCCATTGAACCGTCCGTTTGGTCGTAGTAGACTATCATTGCTTTGGCTTAAGCCAGCTTGGTTGTACGTCTGGGTGTGTATGTGTGGAGAAACAGGACGGTCCAGAAGGCAAGGTGAAGACTTGTATATGTGAGACTGTCCAAGGGGCGAGTCCATAGGCCATTCTTTAATGTGAATGTCTGGGGTGCTTTTCTTTTCAACGGTAGGTGACACTTTAACCTCGTAGTAAGCACAATGCGCAGGGTTGACGATGGATTGCTCACAACCATCTGCTTCCTTTAATTGTCTCTGTTTGGCAACGTAAACACTGTTGTGCTCCGGCTCTGTTGCCTCCCTGGTTGCTTTCACCTCCCATGTCTGTTGTTCATAGCTCTGGCCGCTCCCATTCGAGCGGCTGTCCGTGTCAGATGGGGCTGGTTTCAAAGGGCAGGTGTCGTTAACCTGTTTCTCACAGGAAGTAGATACTGAAGGTTGTACCCTCCCATGAGGCGATGAAGTTCTGACAGCTTTCCCAAAACTGGGAGTAGAATCGTTGTTGTTGTTGTTGTTGTTGGTGGTGGTGGTGAGGATACCAGCAACTGGCAGGATTTCGACGTGATTCGGGATGGTCAAAGCAGCTTGTGGTTTCCCAGTCAAGGCTTGTTTTGAGTCTCCTACCGGCTCGCGGTTCTTAGCGACGTCTCCGAGATGCATACGGTATTTTTTTCTCAAAACAACATGAGACACCCCCTCCTCCTGCCTCACAGTCGCCACGGTGTTCACATACCTCTTAAACAACTCCCGGTTCTGCTCCCTCTCCTCGTCCTCCCGCAGAAACCGCTTGAAGTGCGTTAACAAATCCGCGTTTCGCACCGTCCCGCCGTTGTTGATGATGAAGCGCAGCACGGAGTCTTGCGTGAAGTCGGTGGCCATGCTCACACCGTGTGAATCTCTCGTGTTTTCGCGCAATCAAACTGAACTGAAGGAGCTGACAAGCGGTTTCGCCTGTTGAGATTTTAACTCCGCCCACTTGCTCCTCTCAGTTCCACCTGCATACCTGCGTGCTGCATACATCTCTATCTATACATGCATATATTTATGTTTAAAATAATTTGTCTATTAAAAACTTTGGTATGAAGTCTGGTAAAGACAATATTAAGTAAATCTTACTACTAAACTGCTAAAATATACTGTATATAGCCTACTGTAAAATATGATCGAAACGTCATTTGTAGAATATGTATGTTACTATAACTGTATGTATGGATTTATTATTTATATTGATACACAAGGATTAAATAAGCAGTGGCACCTTGAAGTATTTGGACATATTTGAGACGATTAAAAAATGTCTACTGCATTTGATAAAAAAAAGTTTTTTATTAAAAGATAAAATGTTTGTTTTAAGTGATCAAATATTAGTACTGCTCAAAACTCTTGTAGTTGCACGTTCATAATTAATGTGAGTTCATCACCTGTGTGAACTTGACTCCATCCACTGAAACATTCACTAAACACTGACCTTCATGCAATGAAAATATAAACAAAGTTAATGATGGAAAAATATTCTGAAGCATTATTTTTTTTTTTTATGACATTAAATTCACCGTACGAAGATTTAATATATGACATATATTCCACTATTTTAAGAATGATATTGCCATATATGTTCCCTGCAAGATCATGTGTAATTTTCACATACAGCCTATTCTAAGTTTGTAACAAAAAACCTTATAATAAAATTTACTTATGTACATTAATAATATCTTCTCTATGGTTTTAAATGTAGCAACCATGTCAAAAATAAATAAAACAAATATATTAAAACAACATGTATACAGAAAGTATGTTAAAATATTTTTAATAAATGTTTAAAAAACACGAGTATATCTTGTATTTACATAATATCAACATGTAATATCATTTATTTTATTTTAGCTACATTTAATAAAAAAATATATATGTTGAAAGTTGGTCAACTATATTTGTTTATTTAAATATAGCTCAAATAAATTGCAACCACTTACCTTAAAAAAAGGAAATTCAATGAATAATTTTTTTTAATCTACATAAATATAAGGCTACATTTTATTGGCTAGATGTATATGTTAATATATGAAAATGTTCACATTTTTAATAGGTTTCATACATGTTTTTACATCATATGACAATATATTTCAATAATAGAAATGTGATTTTTGTACAAATTGCATTTGCATATACGCAGCTGCAGGAACATTGTTCCATCCATTTCTTAAGGCTACCTTGTTAGATAAAACACTGTATTTGCAGTAATTCAACAAATTCTTATTTAAATAAATAGCTACTTCACATGTCATTGTAGGCTTTAGATATTAATGAACCTTTCTTTGGCAACTCATCCATCATCCATTAGCTACATCACATAAACCATACATCAGATGACGCAGAAGTCTGACCTATGACCCCTCCGTTTCTCTCGTGTTAATGACTACAAGGAGTCCACAGTAAAGATCTCAGGTTAACAGGGATCCTTTAGCACAACATTATTTCTCCACAAACTCAGAAAAACGACAAGACAAGAGCAGCTCAGTAAGATTTTCATTTATTTGACCACTGGGAGGTTTCTCAGCAGCGGCCCGACTGTCATCAGCACCTCAGAGCAGGAGAGAGAGCTTTCGGCAGGAGGGTTATGATCAACAAAGGAATGGTTACAGTCTAAAGCTTCTTCTGTTAGTTCAGAATCGTACGCACTTTATTCTACTCATTACAACAGTTACATTACTAGGTTTAGAGCAAGCGACAAACAGATCATCTAACCAAGTGACACCATGTGTGATCTAATGTCACGAACAACATTAGCTCATCTTTAATGCTCAGTATAAGGAAGTGATAGGGACATTATCACCCTTCAAAAGCTCTCTCACACACACACACACACACACACACACACACATTCAAGCAATCAGACCCAGTCGTGAATGAGAGTGTACATTTGTACAAAACTAATATACATCTTCAGAAATGCCACTCTTTAACTACAGCCTTAAAAAAAAAACAATAATAATAATAATAATAATAAGTAAATATTTCTTTATTAGTTTTATTAAAATAATTGTTTGTATTATTTTAATAAACATTTTAATATGATATTTAAAAGCACTCAAAGGTTTTTGAGGTCTGTGTTTGACAAAAAGAAAAAGAAGACAACAGCTAGGAAATAAATGACAGGAAACTAAATTGGCAACTACATATAAAGAGACAAACAGGAACAATACCTGTTTCCACAGATGGAGGGAAAAATATTTATACTTTTTTTGCAAACATTTTTCCTTTATATAACTTTTTTTGTCTGCTTTTTTAAAAGCCTTATGTTTAAGCTTATGAAATGGCATCATGCACAGTATAGGGTTTTTTTTGTTAGTATTTTTGGCCTCTCTCTTGCTCTGAGGTGAAGCGATGACTGCGGCTGCTGCGGCTGTGTGATTGTTTGGCTGTTTCCTCTAGGTTTCTCTGACCGGTTGGAGAGGCGGGCAGGGGGAGGATCCAGCATTCTGCTGTGTCACCGGTGGACCCTGCCCTCCTCCCACCGTTTGGCCAGTGCACGTGGGCGCCCCCTCCTGGAGACTCTCCTCATTGTACAGGCGCTTGATCCCGTCAAAATACTCGTCCACTTCCATGTGTTCCACCTTTCGCTTGGCTGAGGACTTGCATGTGCGGGTGTGGGTGGTGTTGGGGTCAGAGGGCGCTGTCGGGGCAGGGGAGACTTGCCAGGGGGGCAGGACTCCCCCGTCCCGAGGCCCCGGGGCATTCGGCAGGGGATGGTAGATGTACACAGTGTTGGGAGGCAGGGAAGCCGTGTGCATGGATAGGCAACGTGCAACCAGCTCTCGACAGCCAATCAGCTGAGAACTGTCGATCTGAAAGCAAGGAAACAGAAAGAAATCATTGATGATATACCGTTCAAAAGTTTGGGGTCAGACGGTCTTTTATTCAGCAAGGATGCAGAAAAGACATTCATAATGTTACAGTTACATTTCAAATAAATGCTGCTCTTTTGAACTTTTTGTATTCATCAAAGAATCCTGAAAAAAATGTTTCGGTGTCCACAAAAACATATGAAGCAGCAGAAGTGTTTTCAACATGCATAATAATCAGAAATGTTGCTGGAGCAGCAAATCAGAATATCAGGATGATGTCTGAAGATCACGTGACACTGAAGACTGGAGGAATGATGCTGAAAATACAGCTGCGCATCACAAGAATAAATTACATTTTACTAAATATTCAAATAGAAGTCTTATTTTAAACAGTAATAATATTTCACCATATTACTAATGTTACTGTATTTTTAAACAAAAATGCAGCTTTGGTGTCAAAGAGATGCTATTACAGTTTGTATTGTGTGTGTGTGTGTTTGAAAAGAAGCAATAAACTAATTTAAAATGAGAAATGCTGCCTCTGCAACTTTTTTATATTTTATGTTTTATATTTTATGTAAAAAACAAATTTTAATGGTTTTAACATTAGTTTCAGTTTTAGGCAACTATAATAACCCTGTTACCAACCCACAACATTTAAAAGACTGCATATATCACATTAAAAGGCAGTAATGTTCAATAAAAAGTCATTCAAATTTTAAACGGTTTCATTGTTGTTGACTGTGTTGGTTACTGGACCTGTAGGTGTAATGATGCATGACACTATAAACTTGAACTGTGGGAAGTTTCTTAATTGTTATTTTTATTTTTAGCTGTATATGACAGTCATCACAGGGGCTGAGTGAGGGGCTTTTAAAGGTCTGTATTTTTGCTTTGGCTTTGAAACTGCTGCTGGCACTGATAACTGACTTTGCTCTGGAGAAGTGACTGACTGAGTTATGATAGGAGTTAAAGAGCCTACAGAAAAGCAAACATGTGAGACAGATTATACACACTACTGCGGCGTCAACGTATAGTCTGAGCAGATGAGTTCAATTAAACATGGAGCATGAAATGAGCCTCTGTAAAGAGGAATAATGAGGGAACTGGATCGTCACAAATCATTACTGATGCTGAGACCTAAAGAAAAAGTGAGAGCGACCCCAGATCAATTTGATCTTCCTGAACACTTTTTGGATCTGTTTAATGGAAGTGTTTGAATCTAATCTCCTCATTTTCCCTCATTTTTTTCATTTTACAAAGTTCTATACACATGGACTCTTATATTCCTATGAAACCTGCTGCTGTATCATTGGAAATGCTAATTTTAAGCTCTCTAAATGATCAGACCTTTGCTGGAAAACCCGTTAGACACACAATCTACTACATGCCTTCTGTCGTCTGATTGAAAGCTTATACTTTAACAAGTTAAAAGACTTCAAACTAAGCATTTAAATATTATCATATTATTGGGAAATATGGAGTGACAACTGATTTTTACATGCATTTTATGTAAGTGGCCTGTTATGGAGGTCTCATTGATTTACATTACAATCAATCAGAATCAGAGGTTTAAAAAGCAGTGTATATTTCCCAGATGAACCCTGCAATCATCGAAAAGACTAGTCGCACAATTTGGAGCCACTGAGCTTCATCAGTTCTCACCTGTAATTTGTGTAGCAGGTCGACAGTGAGAGCGAGCCAATCAGGACAGAGTTTCTCCAGCTCTAGCGTGATGAGGCCGAGGGACAGCAGTGAGCCGGGCACCTGATGCAGTGCATTGTGGGCCAGACAGTGGAAGAGCTGCTGGGTGAGCAGAGCCACGTGCTGAGACGGGTTCAGACCCGACAACGCCATGTTCAGCCGCCCGGACTTACAGCTCAAAACCATCGCATGAAACTATAGACAGATGAAGAAAAGTCACTATTTGTGGATCTCAGCACTTAATCGGGTGAACTGGCAGTTCTTCAGCACCCACATGGACAGCAAGGCTATTACCAGAAACCTCAATATGCCAACAATGAAGATCCTCCCACAACACCTACATAAACCAAAATCAACTAAATTCATCCTAAGAGGAGCAACAACAATCAAATTTTTAAAAACCAAAGAAAGTTTTTTTTTGCTTATTTGCCTGAACATCAATACAAATTCAGACAATGCAATTAAGACCAAAACAGATTTCTTGAAATAAATCCCGTATTCAGATCCCAAACCTTTAACAGTAAGGTGCTTGCATTAGCAAAAATGTTTAACAATTGTTTAGTACTTTTGTAAACTAAAATAGTGTTCTGTGAATTAGAATATATAAACTGATATTACCTGCTTCCAATACGAAGCGAATTAGATATCGCTACTGTAAAACACCAATTACGGCAGAAATGAATAAGGTCATGGTGTATATGGTGACAGTGCACAGGTCTGGTGAAGTTAACATTACTTAACAAAAACTAACGCATACATTATGATCTTTTTTTGAGAGCGTTTGTTTGCATTATGACTGAAAGACGTTATCTGTCAGATGTTAAATAGATCTTTAAAAAATATCTGATTTAGATTGACTGGAAAACATCTTCCGTATAAAAACTGTTATACCTACAAAGTGCTTTTTAATACTATGCTTGCGATCTGTGGACAAACTTAGCCAGACCTCCATTCAATTCAAGGTACTGTCAGAGATCACTGGTTGTGTGAAAGGAGACTTCAGCGTCTGCGTGTAGTTTGAGAGGAAGTGACTCACGATGTAAAGGAAGTCCAGTGCGGTGGCGGAGTGCAGGTCCCAGTTCAGCTTATCCAGAACTATCCTCTCCATCCGCAAGATCTCAGACGGGGAACAGCCACATTTGCTGCTGGACGCCAGCTCTCTCAGAGACGGGATACACTGCAAAACACATGATATTAGCAATTTATGTTAGGTTGGATCTATAACCATGTCCAACTTTATCTGTATTTATACAGTATACATGTATTGAGTTATATATACTATAAAGCAAATCTCAACTTGATTGCTTGTGTCATGACAAAATGCAAACTATTATTGCATAATATTTACTGCAAGTCACTCTGAAACAACGTGTACTGTGAAAAGAGATATTCAAATGGATCTGCATATGCAGACAGAAACATCTACAAAAATAAAAAACTAATCTAATCCGAAACCTAATATTTAAATACTGGCAAAACTTAGGAACTAAATTATAGTAGCTGCTTCACTATGTTTAAGCCACATCATGTGGTCAGCTCTAGCCAGAAATGACTTTAAAGGGCTGCCAGGAAATAATCGGATTAAATATTAGTCCGGCGTTTTAAGTAGAAGCCAGAAGTACAGAAATCTCAGTCGTTATATTTCTACAGATAATTCCTCACTTCATGAAGCAGCTGAAGGCAATGTGTGTCATCCTTCAGCCTCAGTAAAGGACACGGTTACTGAAGGCTCATCAAACTGGGGCTGATTTTAGACTTGAGGCGTCAGAGATGTTCCATCCAGGGTCACCGTTTCCCACAGCAAAATGTTACTTATGCTGCATAAATAGAGCCACAGAGACCCGCAACAACCGATGCTGACCATGAATCTACTCTGTTGCTTTTTAGAATAACAGACATTGTACATTATACAGCATATTAATACTGCATTCACCTCATCTTCCTCACTAGTCTTAACAGCCAGGAAGAAACAAGAGATGGCGATACAGCGCAGGTACTTCGGACGGGCCTGAAAAAGAGTCCGAGAGAGTGATCAATAAAGTACTGCAGTACTGCATCTCGTGCACTTTTATGCCACAACGGCAAATGGCAAATGTTTCTCACACACACACACACACATGCATGCATTTCCTGTGTTTATTTCCTGTTCATTTAAATGCCAAGGCACA